>NC_073744.1:129736291-129900095 GCF_029784135.1 Toxorhynchites rutilus septentrionalis | reverse complement strand
TTTGATTTTTTCAGTTTGTTGCTTTTTTTCCTTTATTTTTAAAGATTTTTGAATTTTTTTTAATCGCATGGTTTTCTTATGTTTTCTTTTTTTCATTTTTTCATTCAATAATTTTTTGATTCATGTATTTTTTTTATTTTTTTATTCGTTATTTGTTGGGTGTTTTAATATTTTTTAAAGTTTGATGTTTCAATTTACTTTTCTTGATTTCTTGATTTTATATTTATAATTTCTTCAATTTTTTTTTCGATGTCTTTGATTTCGTAGATCTTTTTGTTTCTTCGTAGTTTCTTGTGCCTATTGTTTTTCGGCACAGCATTTTTGGGGAATTGTTCTCGGACAGTGGTCAGTGACCACGGATGACGATTTTGTCATACCGTCGCGTGAGTGTTATGTGAGAGTGTGACAATTATTTTTAATTTTATTTTATTTAGATTCTGATCATTCCGGCCACCTTGAATCATGCCAGGTGATTCAACTACGATCATATTCCAGGCTAGTTCCAAATCCAAGATTGCGATGTGATGGACAGTTGGTGTGGTAGTCTTGCCAGGAATGATGTTTGGAGAAGTTGTCACACGTCAACCGAGAATAGAGAGAAAAAAGAGCAGGTAGATCGAACGATAAAACTAGAGAATTTGGAACCGCAATTACCTGTGCTATGCGCAGGTGCGCTTCGAGCAAGTTCTCCCATTTGGGTTGCTCTACCTGGATCGTGGTTATTCGATGCTCGATGACTGGGAGAGTACCGGAAGGAGAGCAATCTTGGATAACGACTTCCTTGGCCGATGCAGTCCTCAGGGTGACCACCCGGACTACACCATCCTTTCCGGGATGAAGCTTGGTGATTTTTCCAAGAGGCCATTTAGCTGAGGGAACGTTGTCCTCCTTGATGATGACTATCCGTCCTTCTTCGATGGAAACAGGTGGATTACATCCTTTGGTAGCACGTGACTGCAGCTGCTGAAGGAACTCTGGATACCACCGCGACCAGATGACTTGGAACCTCTTCTGGGTTAATTCCCAGGTATCCAAACGGTTGTCTGCAGTCCTCGTTAGGTCTACCTCTGGAACGGATTGCATATTTTCTCCTATCAGAAAGTGTCCTGGTGTAAGGACCTCCAGATCGGACGGATCCTGCGGCATCGGGGTGAGAGGACGAGAGTTAAGACACATCTCAACTTATGCCAATAGTGTCAGCATGTCCTCGTACAATATGTTGACATTTCCTATAGTCTTAGCATATGTAGTTTCGCCGATTTCACCGCGGCCTCCCAGAGACCGCCGAAATGCGGTGCTCGGGGCGGAATAAATTTCCAACGAATTTCGTTGTCGGCACACCAGTCGAATATGAGTCTCCGTTCATCCTCGTCGACCTTCAGCATGCGATAGATGCGATGTAGTGCATTCGATGCGCCCTTAAATGCCGTGGCGTTGTCAGAATTCAATTCTGATATTTTTCCTCTACGAGCAACTAAGCGGCGAAGTGCAGCTAGAAACGCTGGGGTGGACAGGTCACTCACCAACTCTATGTGAACTGACTTGGTGGAGAAGCAGACAAAAATGGCCACATAGGCCTTGGTGGGACCGCGCTTTTTCACAGGTGACTTTATAAAAAATGGACCGCAGTAGTCCACTCCGCAAACAGAGAATGGTCTGGTTGGCGAGACTCTCGATGCTGGCAAATCGGCTGTGCTTTGTTGGACTAGTGTGGGCTTGCTTTTGAAGCAAGTGTGGCAATGGTGAAAGACGGATTTAACCAAGTTTCTTCCGCCCAGAATCCAATACTTCTGGCGGAGAGTAGCGAGCATGAGTTGTGGACCTGCATGCAGTAGCTTCAAATGATAATAACTAGCCAACAAAGCAGAGAGCGGATGCTTAGCAGAGAGGACGAGTGGATGTTTGGTTTCGGTCGTCAGTGGAGCGTTGCTTAACCGGCCACCGACACGAAGGATGTCGTCTCGATCGATGAATGGGTTCAACCATTTGAGTGGCGAATTTTTCGCGACTCGTTTCCCACTTGTAAGGTTGGAAATTTCCTCCGCAAACATTTCGGCTTGCGCTAAACGACATAAGAAGTTTTCTGCTCTCCGAAGTTCCGACGAATTAAGCGGATCAGGCATTACACTAGTGCTGATGACGATGTTCGATGGTTTTAAATTTTCTGAATTCTCACGTTGAGCTAAATAACGGCTATGTAGGTTTTCTATGTAGCGTTGACAGAAAGCTGTGACACGACGTAACTTGGTGAAACTCGAGAACCGACTGAATAATTCATTGCAAAATGTAGACTGTACTGACGTCATTGCAATTAGTGGAGATTTTCGGCTTTCCGACAATGCACCAGCGGTTTCTTCCTTGGAAAATGAGGTGATGGGCCAGCAGTCAGAAGGAAGTGCTAACCATGGTGGTCCTCTCCACCATCTAGTGCGGGTGATAATATCTGCAGGCTGTAGTCCTCTGGAGATATCATCAGCGGGATTGTCAATACCCGCAACATGTTTCCAATAGTCAACATTGGTGTATTTGTATTTGTGAAACTCGATTCAACACAAATGTTTTCCAGCGGCTTGGCGAAGCGTGTAACCATTGAAGGACCGTGGTAGAATCCGTCCAAAAGTGAACAGTCGAAGGAGTTTGAAGGGCGTTGTTAACCTTCTTGAAGAGCAGCATAGATAGATGTGCTCCGCATAGCTCTAGTCTAGCAATGGATTGTCGGGTTGATAATGGGGCGACCTTTGAATTGGAAGTCAATAATTGGACCGAAATTTTATCGGATGTTTCAGTCCTGACGTAACAACAGGTACCATATGCGTTTTCTGGCGCATCAGAGAAGAAATGAAGCTGAATGCTGACGGAGTCAGGCATCGATACAAATCGCGGGATACGAGCTTCACTAAGGAGATTGAGTGTAGAATGGAACTGTTTCCATTCATCTTGCAGTTTCAATGGGAGGGGAGTGTCCCAGTCCCAGCTTTGGCCGTTGTGCTTCAGAGCCCACAAACGCTGCATGAACAGTTTGGCCTTAGAAATCGTAGGACCGACTAGTCCGAGCGGATCGAAGATCCGTGCGATGTATGACATCACCTTTCGTTTTGTCAGGACGGCAGCGGGAAGCGGCAAATGAACATTGAACCGGAGTGTGTCGGACTTTGGTTCCCAGACAAGACCAAGAGTGGAGACAGCTTGCTCGTCCTGGAGGCTACGGTACGGAAGAATGGCCAAATCCTCTGGCGGCACATCCTGAAGAACTTCAGTTGCATTAGATGCCCACTTTTTCAGAGGAAACCCAGCGGAGCTGAGCATTGCGGATAATTCCCGACGAAGTTTTATTGCTGATTCTACGTCTGCTGCACCAGTGAGCAGATCATCGACATAAAAATCTTCCCGAAGTGATCTCACTGCGTGGAAATCTGATCCACCATAATCATTTGCAAGTTGCTGGAGTGTTTTCGTCGCAAGGTAAGGAGCAGACGATGTACCGTAGGTAACCGTCTTCCATTGATATGTAGAAATGGGATCGTTTGGACACGATCGCCACAGAATGCGTTGAAATGACTGATCATCGGGGTGAACCAGTACCTGTCGGTACATTTTTTCAATGTCGGCAACAATTACAACAGGATGTATCCGGAACTTCATGACGATGGAAAGTAAGTCACGTTGGACGACAGGACCAACCAGTAATGTGTCGTTTAGCGAATAACCAGAAGCTGACTTGCACGAAGCATCAAACACAACCCTGGTTTTCGTTGTGGTGCTTGTCTCTTTGAATACTGAGTGATGTGGTAGGTACAAATGAGGTATTGTATCATTCACAGGTCCTTTAATCTGCTCCATGTGTCCAAGTTGCACATATTCATCCATGAAGCGATGATACGCTTTCCTCGTGACTGGATCTCGCTGCAATCGTCGCTCTAAACTAAAGAGTCTGCGTTCGGCGACAGATCTCGAATCTCCCAGTATAACTTCCGGTTTTTCTGTTCTGGGTAGACGAACGATGTACGCCCTGATGGATCACGAATAGTTGTTATATAATTCTTCACACTAATTTTCTTCGACGGAGAACGAAGAACAAGTTGGAACAGTTTCTATCTCCCAAAACTTCTGAAGTACTGTTTCCAGACAATCATTTGCGGTGGAAAGGAAACAAACGTTTGGCGTTTGTGAAATGGAATTGGTCGTAGAACCAGACACCGCCCATCCGAATGGCGTTTCAGCAAGCCATGAACGATTATTCCCAAGTGAAATTCTTTGTCCTGTATGCAGTTCCCAGAATGATTCACTCCCTATGACGAGGTCAATTTTCCCAGGGACATTGAACTGAGGATCAGCCAATACAACATTAGGGATGTTCCATTCCGACGTATTGATAGGAACGGTCGGCAGCTCTGCCGATGAATGCTTCAAAACTAGAAATTCCATCTTCGTGGAGAATGGTTGAAATGGTGATTCGATAGTGGCGGTAATCGCGCTCCTAATCTTCTGTGTTGATAAACCGATTCCTGCGAAGGAAACGTCTACCTTGGTGCGACGATTGAAGAGGCTCTTAGCCAGCTGTTGCGACATAAAATTCGACATTGTTGCTGAATCGAGTAGTGCCCGTGCCTTATGTGTGTTTCCGTGATCATCAACAACATTGAGGACAACCGTTTCCAGCAAAACCGTGGGACATGCGGATTGGACCGTCATGCTAACCTGAGATGTAGCCGAAGAACTACTGAAAGGATCCACGCGAACTGACGTGGACGGAAGCGATTGTTGAACTGGAGAAGACGATGATACGGAAGAGTTTTGCGACACCTTGGCTGAATCGTGCAGCAGCGTATGATGCTTGTCCTGACAAGTGCGACAGGAGAATTTAGAATTGCACTTCTTCACATGATGACCGGAGCTTAAACAATTCCAACACATTCGTTTCTGCGAAACTAATTCGCGACGTTGACGGACATTTTTCGCAAGAAATACAGGACAATTTCGAAGGCTATGGCTGTCTGAGCAGGATAGTATGCACTGAACTTGAGAACTATTCACTGCGTTTGCGGAAAATTTCACTCTTGGAATTTGGTGTGTAGTTGTCGTCTTTGATAGTGAGGATTGATGGTGATCTGAACCGACAGTATTCAAAATACGAACTCTTTGGTAAAGGAATTCAACAAATTCATCGTATTTGACATCATCTTTATTGCTTGTTTTTTCCTCCCAAGCCCTCAAAGTAGATTGATCTAATTTATATGAAAGTAGGTTAATAAGCGGTGTGTCCCAATGGTGTACAGGCTCGTCTAATTTTGCGAGAGCTCGTACATGACGCTGAAAGTCGTCGATCAGCCCGTGAATGCGTTTGCCTACTTCTTGTTTCACTACTGGCAAGTCGTAGAGAGCTCGAAAAAGTTGTCTTTTTAGAAAACGACGGTTATCGTACCTCTTAAGCATGGCCTCTCAGCTGACAGCGTAATTATCTGCTTCAATATCGATGGATTCAAACGGCTTCTTTGCTTCTCCTTCAAGTGACTGCAACAAGTATTGCAATTTGGCGACGGTGGGAATGTCCCCATTCGAGTGGACGTGAATGTGTCCCTAAACGACAACCAACGTGAAAAATCACCATTGAATTTGGGGAGGTCGATTTTCGGAAGACGAATGTGAAAATTGGTAGGGTACGATGATGAATTCGCAGTAATCGATGTATTTCGTTCGTTCGAACGTCTGGACAGGAGGAAACCCTTCGCTTCACAAAACCGTTGTTCAAAATCGACACGTTCTTCCAAATGCTCTTCCAGCATCTCCGATTTGTCTAGTCTCTCAATGGCATCCTGAACTTCGAGAAAACTAGCGTTGACACGATCCAAAGACTCTAATCGTACCGAGATTTGATGAGTATCACGCTCTGCGTAGAAGTTCTCAATAAATTTTTCGATTGCGTTACGTGTTGCAAAAAGTCCTTGCTGGTGAACCAAACACTCAGCCAGCATTTTCTCCTCTTTCGATGGCATTGTGATCCAATCGATGAAATTCTATTCGACAAAAACTAGCTGATCTCAGGCGAAACCGAACCAAACGAGAACAATACACAAGTCGAATCGATCGCTCCTTCCCGTCGCGGTGTATTGATCTATCGCGATCGCGAAATCGAACGGAAGTGAGCAGTTTATTTTATCGAATCGTAAATCTCCTTCCCGTCGCGAACGTACCCACTTCTACGCGGTATCGCAAATCGAGGGCGCGAAACGGTTTTCTACTTGATTCGCGTACCGTCAATCACCAATTGCCACAATGACTCTAATATTTAGTAACCCAACTTTGAATTGTATGTATAAAACTTGATTGAAGCTACTGCAAATCACATGCGAATAATATGGAACGTACTCACCGGGAAACTCTACCGGGAAATGTGATTTTTAAGAATGGTGCTCCTTCCACCACTTCAATAGGCAGGATTTTTCCGATGTGAATTCAGCGTCCAAAATGGCGTGGCGTCCATGAATAGTCGTGTTCGCAAAATGGACGACTCATCCTCAGATTCTTCACCACAATGAATAGAGTAGCATCCGCCTTGATGCTCTCTCAAGCGCAATACGCGATTTTTCGATTGCACTCACTGCCAATTCTGGCTTTATCAATTATTGATAGTTGAATTCACACACGAACGAACTTATAGCTTCGACCACAATTTCGACTGCTTGCGAAAGCAGAATTACCGACGCGTATTCACAACGCAATGGCGCAATGTTTGTCCGTCTTGGTATCAGTTCCAACCACTAACGCGTTTCAATAACGAACCGATATCAGTTTTTTTTTTCGAGCGACACACGCGACGCACTTTCTGGCCGGAACACCTTCGATCCGGTTCGAAGGACCAAATGTACGAAATTAAAGCGAACACTGTAATCCGGTTTCGAAGGACTTTCTTCACTGCAATATGCAGCACCAGAAACGCACCGAAATGTACAATTGTACGCGCGTCACTTAAGCGGAAACGGATCTTTGTCACCGGATGAAACGCGTGAGCTTAACAGCCGACTGAGACGACGAAGCGAATAGAAAAATACTCTGTGAGATCACACCGAATGAAAAAAGACACTTGTATATCGTATGATGATTTATTGGCGAAAGAGAGAGTGCGTGTGGATTACATGCGTAATTTATAGTTTCTTGTGCCTATTGTTTTTCGGCACAGCATTTTTGGGGAATTGTTCTCGGACAGTGGTCAGTGACCACGGATGACGATTTTGTCATACCGTCGCGTGAGTGTTATGTGAGAGTGTGACAATTAATTTTAATTTCATTTTATTTAGATTCTGATCATTACTATTTTGTTTTATTATTTATTATTTGCTTAATTTTTTTTTTATTTCCCTGTTTTTGTTTTTCTTTGGTTTTTTTTATGACTTTGGTTTTTTAAATTCTTAGATTTTATGACTACGTCATTTTTAGAACTCTTTGATTTCTTTTATTAAAAAAAATCTTGATTAATTTTATGATTTTTTGATTCATTGATTCGTTTTTTTTTGTTTCATGTTTTTTTTATATTTTCAAATTTATATTTGTGATTACGTGTTTAACAAACTTATTGCGGGTACAAATTGAAAATTTAAATACCATTTGCTTAGTAATTTCTTGATGAATTTACGAGCATCAATTGATTTGGGCCCTTCGTAACAATGTTCTGCATCACAGAAAAATTTTAAATGGGCAATGGTTAGTCAGGTTTTTTTAAATCGTAAGCGTCAATTTGTTAGAATAGCGTTGAAATGTGAGCTTCTAATTTCTCAGACATTTGAGAAGACCGCAAGGCGTTGCTTTAAAATGGTCTACAAAATCAAGCAGTGTAACAGAATGTTACTTGACTATAAAAGGAAATTACAGGGTCTCTAGTGTCCAATCGAGATACTATAAAAGAAATCTCGTCACGAGTAAGTTGAAGTCAGCAGAGGCTAGGTCGCTTCACAAGTGTTTGATTGCCACTGCGGTGCATAAACGGAAGCGCAATCCTACGTCAACTATGCGATCGTGTCTCGGACACAACCGATCGATTTTAATTCGATGACTTTTGGTTTTTTTTATTGATGTTGAATGTTTTTAAGATTAAGTTTTAAATGCTTTTCATTAATTTGTGAAGCTTTCATTCTATTTAATTTTCATTTTTTATTTATTTATTATTTATTTGATTTTACGATTTCTGCGGTTTCGATTTGTTGGGGTTTGATGACTTTTTATGACTTTTTATGAGCTGTTCAGTTCGACCGGGGAGCGGAGTCAGCTGATATGAGGCTTCGATTATTTTGTTATTATTGAAACAAATAGTCCGGTGTTTCTTGTTGCAAGAAGCAGAAAATGAGAGGCCGAATCTCCATCACTTTTCGTGAACGTAGTTATTTCATAATAACACACAATGATCGAAGGCCCTGAGTTTTGTGTTCTGATCTTCACGAGGGACTCCCATTCTTTGAAAAAAAAAATGTTTTTTTTGTTGGTTTGCTTATTAATTTTAATTCGTTTTTGTCTTTTTTTTGCAATTCTTTTTAAATTTTGATCCGATATATTTCTATTTTGTGTTGATTTTGATTCGTTTCTACTGTTATTTGCATTTGTTCATTCTCATTCTTCGTTTTATATATTTTTGGGTTTATTAGATTGCTTTGATTTCCATTATTATTTTTTTAATTTGTGACTTTAAAGTTTGTTCATCGTTTGAGCTTTCAATTTTTAGATTTATTCGATTTGTTGCATTTGCGTAAAATTTATTATTTATTTGATTTCATAATTTTTCGGTTATATGATTTCCTTCAATTTGTTCTTCGATGATTCTTAATTTTTTAATGTTTTTTTAAAATTTTATTGTTTATTATTTCTTTAATTGGTTTCCTCGGATTCTTATATTTTTTATATTTTAGTGGCTTCTTTTATATGTTTGATTGCTTCAATTTCATCGAATCATTTACTCTGTTTGATGAATTCTATTATATAATCTCGACCTCTTTGAATTATCGATTTCTTTGTTTTTTTAAATTTTTTCAGGCAGACTTATCTCACTTCTTAACTAGGCGAACCTAGCCAGAATTTTCACCTGCCCCCGGGCTTCTGAATGCCAAAGGGGGACTAGGCTCTGCGGAATGCACGTATCTGCATGCTCGTGCTGTTTTAGTCCTGACCGAGGAATTGTCGGACAATCGCGCAGGTGCTAAGGATGACCGACTTTTGGATGCCGGCCAATTCCTTCTCGATGTTCAACACCTTTAGCGCTTCCAGAAGTGTCTTCGGGATAATTCCAGTTCCAGAGAGAACGACTGGAACAATTCTTGGGACCTCCCTTAGCCCCCACAGTTCCTTGAGCTCCACGGCCAATGGTCGGTACTTGCAGATTTTGCGACCGTGGGTCTCCTCCAGATTCTGGTTCAGTGGAATAGCGACATCGATGATGGTGACTTTGCGGTCGCTCTTGTCGTAAACCATTATATCTGGGCGGTTGTGGTGGATCGAGAGGTCGGTCAGAACAGTGCGATCCCAGTACAGCTTGAAACGGTCATTTTCCAGGACAGGTGCAGGCAGGTACCGGTAGTTTGGTACGTTGTCTTCCAGTAGAGCACATTGGAGCGCCAGTTGTCGATGAACAATACGGGCCACGTTGTTGTGGCGCTCGGTGTAGGCTGCGTTGGCCAAAACGGGACAGCCTCCCATAATGTGCTCTATGTTTTCACCTGGTTGATGGCACATCCGGCAAATGTCATCAACGTCTTGATGCCAGACGTACCGCCTGCAGTTTCTCGTCGGCATTATCCTGTCCTGGATGGCTATCATGTCGGCTTCTACTACTGAAGAGAGTTCACCACGCGTTAGCCACAGATTAGATGCGGCCTTGTCGACGTGTGGCCGGTCCAGTTGATGGGGGTGGGCACCATGCACTGCCTTCTGCTTCCAAGCTGCAATCTTCTCCTCCACTGTCTGCAGATTGCAGTTGAGTTGGTACTCCGCTTGCGCCAAGTGCAGAGCGCTGTATCCTCTGTCGGCGGCGCAGACAGCCCGGTATAGCGCGTTTTGGTTGGCGCGTTCTGCGAAGTACTCGCGCAGTTGTCGTACCTGGGCAACACACAGTGCAGAAATGTCGACGATTCCAAGTCCCCCTTCTTTGCGTGGTAGTGAAACTCTCTCCAGTGCCGATTGAGGATGGTGCATTCCGGCCTCTTTGAATGCTTTCCTCATCCTCCTCTCAAGGTCCTCTAGGTTAGTTTTGCTCCATTTGACTACACCAAAACTGAAGGTCAGCAGGGGAACCGCGAATGTGTTGATCGCGCGTACCTTGTTCCCCGCGTTGAGGAAAGTCCTCAGGACACAGTTCACTCGACTCAAGAACTTGTCTCGCAGCTCCGTCTTGATGTCGGAGTGGCGAATCCCGGTGAGCTGTCGGAATCCAAGATATTTATAGGATTCGCCACGAACCATGTCTCTTATAAACTCGCCGTCATAGACCTCGTAGCCTCCGGATTCGGTAAGATGTCCTTTCAGCAGGTGGACACAGCGACACTTGTCGAGGCCGAACTCCATACAGATGTCCCTGCTTATGTCTTCGACAACCCGGATAGCTACACCTAGACGCTGACGTGAATCAGCGTAGACCTTGAGATCGTCCATGTAAAAGGTATGGGTCACTTCTTCGTGGGCGCCGTCGCCATACCTTATTTTATAGCCATGACCGTTTCTATTGAGCGTCCTACTGAGGGGGTTCAGTGCCAGACAAAACCAAAGCGGGCTGAAAGAGTCGCCTTGGAATATCCCCCTCTTTATCTGCAGCGTTCTAGACTGCAACACATTTTCCCCATCACTAAGGTGCAGAGACGTGCTCCACTGCCTCATCGCATGCTGCAGGAACCTAACGACGACGGGATCAATTTTGTAGAGCTCCAATACCCGGACGAGAAACGAGTGAGGTATGGAGTCATAAGCCTTCCTGTAATCGATGTAGGCCATACTTAGGTTCCGCTGGTTATATACCGCCTGGCCGACTATGGCTGCGTCGATGATGGCCTGGTCTTTGCAGCCATGCGTATTTTTCCTGCATCCTTTCTGCTCTTCTGCGATGATGTGATGCTGTTCGCAGTGAGCAGAAACTTTGGCGGTAATTATGCTGCTCAGTATTTTGTACAGACTCGATAGGCACGTTATCGGTCTGTACTTTGATGGGTTCAATGTGTTGCTGTCTTTCGGGAGGAGGAAGGTGACGCCACGGGTGGCGAATTCAGGAAGGTTGTGTGGGTCACGTAGCACCTTGTTGAAGCACTCAGCTATCTTTGGATGTGCGACGGTCAGCTTCTTGTGCCAAAAGTTCTGGACACCATCGGGGCCCGGTGCTGCCCAGTTCCTCAGGTACCGCGAGGCTTCGCGGACATCGTTCTCTCCGACGATGATAGCTGGCATCTCTCCAATTTCACCACAACTCTCCTCCTCCCGTCTTAACCACATTTGCCCGTCGCGATGTTCTACTGGGGTCTCCCAAATACCAGCCCAGAAGTTCGTCACATCGCTAATATCTGGCAAACCTTCGCGGTAGTCGGGCTTCTCGTCGCTAATGTGGTCGTAGAACGCTTTTTCGTTATCTCTGAACATCCGATTTTGTTCCTGGCGCTTTGCAGAGTCAGAGTAACGTTCCAGCCGTTTAGTTAGGACGCTCAATTGCTGTACCAGTGTGTCGAGTTTTTCCGTCAGCTGGTGAGCTCCCAGCTGGCGAAGTTCAGTAGGCCGCACGATCACAGCAACTTGGCGACATAATTTCGCCGATCTGCTGCCTCTTTTGTACGCCATCAGTCTTCCAATTGCGGCGCGCTTGTTTAGGATCCGTTGCTCCAATCTCCTTCGCCATGGAGGCTCACGCCTTTCACGGAGATGTTGGAGCAGTCCGCCTCTTGGCCTAATACGGTATCCTAAACTTTTGGCGGTCGCCACAGCAGCACAGTAAACTTTCAGTTGCAGCTCCTCCATGTTCTCAGCATCAACCAAGTGCAGCGGAAGAACGTGCTCGTTCATGAGCTTTACTGCACTTGTCAGCCTGCGGGAATGCTGCAAATTCGGGATCCTGGGGCGCGACAAAGGGTCCGTGTCGCGGAACTGTGAGATCGCCTCGTCGTAATGGAAGACCAGATCGCGTAGTAGTTGTTGATCTGGCTGTGGATCTTCCGGCTCAGGGGGTTGTTGTACTGTGGCCTCCACTGGTGCTGATTCGCGTGCCCCACTCGCGAATGAATTGCTCAGCCGTACTGAACTTCGTCTCGACACATCGCTTGCTCTGCTTGTTCTGGAGCTTAGTTCTCTCTGCACCTGCTGCTTGATCTCGTCGACTTGCGTTTGGGAGAGCATATTGTTGCGTACAATCGCTCTACGCCTCGCGTTCATCGCGTTTTGGTCAAGCCTCCCGACGAACTCTGGATACGCTTCCTCGAACATTGCGAGTATTCGAGGGCGACCGCTCATGTCCGTCTCCAAAGCAGTGCAGATGTAATAGGCGCGGATCACGAATTCGTTCATTTCGTGTGTCCACATGATCCGTCGCCTAGTAGTACCCACAAGTGTGGACGACTGTCGTCTGACAGTCGCAACACGCCTCGTAGGCGCAGCGTTTCGTTGGTGATGTCGATGGCTGCTGTTTCCGTGTGGCGGTAGCTCTTCGGGTTGAACCCGGCTGGTGGCCCGCTCGCTCTTACGCCCGTTCCAGGACCAGCTCCAGTTCGGGGACCCTCCTCGGGTGATCGCATTCTAATTATTCTTCGTGATCGTAGCTCCATTTTATTGGGTGTATCTCCTTTGCCCGGGAGACAGCGGGTTGGCAAGGCCTCCATGACCCGGGAGGCCTTCCCCGGGAGAGATATAGCGCTCTGACTCGCTCGCACCCCCTCACTTAGCCACTTTCGACACCCGTTCTCGGAGCCAAGACCAGGTGTGTGTTTCCAGTTCACGCCCGATCTAAAAATGTCGTCATATGATCTTCGTGGAGGCGTGAGATAGGAACATTTGAGACCAACAGGTAGGCTCCTACCCTAGTGTTGATCCCCATTTGAGAACCAAATTTGGTTTTTTTTAATTGTTTTTCCATTCGTTTATTTTTTTTCGCTTCATTTGAATTTTCAAATATAATAGAGTCGAATTGAATCTTATAGTATAAATGGTAAATTACACAATATCCCCTTTTCTGCATTAGAGTATTCTATTTGTTCCACTGTTCAGTTCGACCGGGGCGCGGAGTCAGCTGATATGAGGTTTCGATTGTTTTGTTATCAATAGAATAAATAGTCCGATGTTTCTTGTTGCAAGAAGCAGATAATGAGAGGCCGAATCTCCATCACTTTGCGTGAATGTTGTTATTTCATAATAACACAAAGATCGAAGGCCCTGAGTTTTGAGTTTTGATCTTCACGAGGGACTCCCATTCTTCGATTTAGAAACAAATGTTTTTTTTTGTTGGTTTGCTTTTTAATTTGAATTCATTTTTGACTTCATTGATTTTTTTTGATATTCTTTTTCTTAATTTTGATCCGATATATTTCTATTTTGTGTTGATTTTGATTCATTTCTATTGTTATTTTTATTTGTTATATTCATTATCATCTTTCGTTTTATTTTTTTCTCATATTCTTATTTGCATTTTTATTTTCATCTATAAATTTTGTTTTTTTTTATCTTTTTATATATTTTTTGCATTGTTTTATGTTATTCTCCATTTGTCATTTTTATACGTTCTCTTATGCGTTGTTCTTATCCTTTTTCAATGATTTTGTGTATGTGAATGAAAATTCATTCATAATTTCTAGAGTCATTTATATTTGTGTAAAACTACTTAAAAACTACAAGACGCATAATTGGAAGCACCTACCTTGTGAAAGTATCACTGGTGTACGGTAACGTAACGACTACAGTTATTACGCCATCGATCATTCATTTTTCGAAAGATACTTCAAATGCAACGTCTCATCCAAATAAAAAATAGTAGTCGATCCAAATTCCCGAGTCCTTCTGACTGTAAATTTTCATAATATACCAATAGAACAATCCTCATTACCATGATTTTAGCTATATATAGGCTAGAATAGGCTAGGCAATGCCTTTGTCGATTTTGCTTGGAAATGCATTTTTATTTTATATTTATGATGGGTGAAAAGAGTGCTGTCTAGTATAGCTATAGGAACAAAATTGTGAATTGTGGTTATGTTTTGACAAAGAAACAACTAAAAACATGAGCGTCTCGCAACGCAAAACAACCTGAAGAGGAAACAATGTTCGACTGTGCTATGTCGTGAGGATACGCAAGAATAGACAATTTCTGGTTTGAGTATGCGAAATTGATTCCACAAAAACAGGTTTTGATCTTTCCCGGCTTGACCGTTCTCCAGAAGGAACGACACATTAACGATTTCTTCAGGGCGACCTTGCCCAATGTGATCGCGGAAGAGTCGGCCACTAAGTCAGGCGCAATAGCTATAAACTTCCCTACCTAGCCTCACACCTTTGCTTCATATCCGGATGCGTAGATATTCAAAACATTCCCTCGTAACAAAACCAACTTGGAATCTTGGTTTAATGGTACACACATTCCAGCATAATACTCGCACGCTAGCAAATCGCTGGCTGCTATAAAACACGCACAAAACCCCTCCAGCAAAATGGTTCTGAGCAGTAACAAGGACTACATTTGATTATCACCTGTGGTGCGGTAAGGGGTTCTTCGAGGAACCGCTGTTTTTACCACCCATCCAGCAATCAATAAGCCTACAATTAAGCCATATACAAAAAAACTACCAAAATTGAATAATACGAGTTGCCCGCAAGGTAACAATTAACATTAATATGTTCTAGACAGAGCGACTCAAAGGAAAAACTTTAATAAAACACCGCTCAAGTCTTCACATGTCTTCATTCATAAAAATCATACGATTCAAAGCCGAAAGATAGGCCTATAAAGGTCTGTTTCTTGAATAAAATACGACCGCCACAACCGTCGCAAATCCGCGATCAGCGCGTATACATCACAGCATGAGCATGTGAACGGGTTCGAATGATGTTGACTATGCTATACGGTCGTTAAGTGAGAGAGCGTCGTGATCGTGACTAATCGCGCTGCCGCTTTCGGCTCGTGTACTCGCTGCTGCTGTTGTGATTGGTGGTGAGGCGGCACAAACAGCCAAACAAACGCGCGCCGAGGCTTCCCAAAAACACTCAAATGTCAGTGGTCGTGGCCAAGGCCAAGGTTCGTTACTGCTCTAGGCCTCCACGAGAGAGAGAGAGGAACAAGGTCGCCGCACGATCGCATTTCTCATTGTCGTCTTTTGTTTGGGGGGGATTGATTTATATGAGACAGATCAAGAGCGGTCGCGAATAGTTTTTTTTTTACATATATTGGTCATTTCAAATCACATTCGGCTATAACGCGTCGTATCTTACCATACCCCTTCGAAGGGTTGCAATTGCCGAATATCAATTCTGAATCCCGCACATTGAAGACTATCAATGCGAAGCAAACTTCGAAAGCGAAAATGGAACAAAACAAAAACCATTGGCGGCGACGGCGGGTTCTGATAATAATTGCACCTTCGATGCATTCCCCCGGTGGTGCATACGATGCAGAAATTCCAGCCCTAAGTCTGGGTGCCAGCCAAGGCAAGGGAACGACACGATTGGATTCGGCAAAATTGTTTCTCGTGTGTTAGGAATACCAAATTTCATCCGGCCACGGGTTTTGTTTTTTTTTAAATCCCCATATCTCCAAGAATTTCGGGGAGTTCGCTTGTGTGTCTTCGAATCGATTTTGGGGGAGAGACAATCGATGTCATTGTTATTTTAATATGTACACAACGAATGGATGGGGGCACAGGAAAAAAATATAAATCAATTCATATGCGCTGAACGCACGATGCACGTGAAATTAGGTGCTGAACGAATGTTGTGGACTCGCAAATCGTGGAGTTCAGTATTGATGTCTGTGTGACGACGACTGGCGTTATTTACACTTTCTTCAGGAATGACAGGGTCTCGTTTACCCATTCACAACACTCAGAATTCCCGATGAATCCAGTGTTCATATTGGCACGAGACCGATAACATACGAGGTTCTTTAAAAAAAAGCATTAACGTGAATTTTGATTTTAGCTAATTTCTGGTCATCTATTTCCCTTCAGAATTATAATTTTTTCGGTTTATAGGTCATCAAGGTTCGTTCAGTGTGTATTTGAAAACGGAAATATCAATAAAACTAACGAATAAGAATCAAAATAGAAATAATATATAGAAACAATCATAACGAATAAGTATTAAAATGAGAATAAAAATGGCTTCAAAAACCAAAATAAATATGGAAATAAAGATAAACATACATAAGGACAAACAAGAGTACACTTATTTGATTTTTAAAACACAGTAAAACACTAAATGCAACCAAATTCAGAAAGTCACAGCATCGAAAATATTTCCCCCCATTTCCACAGGAATGCCATCCCCTAGTTCTCTATATTTGATTAGAAACTCTGAATTCACGAATCGTACTAAAAACAAGCAGAATGTATATGAAAAAATTTAAGTAACAGTAATCAATAGGAATAACGAAAACAATAAAAATGAAAATGACAATTGAGAATATAAGAGCAAATAAAATTGAGGTGAACAAAAAAAAAAGCAAATACGATTTGACGAATGAGAATAAAAATAAAATCGCTGAATAAGTAACAAGTACAAACAATGAGAATGACAAAAACGAAATGAAGAAATACTATGAGAATAAAAAATATGGATGAAATTATAATAAAAAATACGATTCAGGATGGAAAGGACAATTATAAATATAAAAAAAAACTAAATCGACGGACTAGAATAACGAATAATAACGAAGCAACAGAAAAACTGACATTTGACAAAAAAAAATAATTAAAAAATGTCGAATCGAGTTCAAAACATAGAATGAATAAATAACCAATTTAGTAAATTTCTAAGTTACTAAATTGTTTAATTACTAAATTACTAAAATACTAAATTGCTAAATTACCAAATTATTAATTAACAAAATAAATTAATTACTAAATTATCAGAATACTAAATTATTTCAAAATTTATGATCCACAAATTTATAAAAGAAATATAAAACAGAAAATTTCAAGATAAATACAAAAAAGTATAAAAGTATAGAAGTATAGATGTAAAAAAGTATGAAAGCATGAAAGTACAAAAGTATACTAATACAAACGTATAAAAGTACAATACGAAAATTCAAAAATAATGAAATAATTAAATTTTCAAATCAAAATCTTGAGATTCCAAAATATCAAAAGAGAATTTCCAAATCGAAAATGTGTTAAATGACAAATGCGTTGTACGATATGCATGTGAAAATCGGGAATGAAAAATGTGAAATTCAAAAATTACAAAATATATTAATTACTAGCTGACCCGACGAACTTCGTTCCGCCCAAAATAGAATTTTTTATTTGAATACTTTCAAACATCCACGTTTACTTACTAAGTGAACGTTAGTGAGTCCAATCAGTGAACTCTTCATTGATTGATTACCCTTTGACCCTTTACAATTTCCTATAAATTGTCTATTACTTCTACAAAAATTCGTCCCTATAATATAAAATTATTTTCAGACACAATTCTCGTTCAAGGTTCTTCAAGCATTTGGAAATAACATGTTTTTCCGTTGCATGGGATACATGTTTGATACAGAGAATATTACAAAATAAAGACAGCTCAAATCGGACCATTCCTTCCTCGGGTTTTGCGCTTACCAACACATTTGGCCTTCCATTTTTATTTATAGATATTAGATATGGAAATGCGTTATTTCGCCTGAAAATCCATTTCCACTAACGAACAAAGATCAATTTCGATAGCGCAAATATCGAATGGACTAACAACGCTTATTATGATGTAATTTTCGAACATGTGGGAATTCAATTTTCCGAATTTTCCTACCTTCCTTCAGAGTTTTCCGAAAATTTTCCGGTTTTTCTCTCCACTATATTGATCTACGAGAAGAGACGAATACAACGAAATAAAGAAGGCTAAAATCGGACCATCCCTTCTTCGGGATTTCCACTTATCAACAGATTTTGCCTTACATTTTTATTTATATAGATAAAGAACTGAAATAAAAAATTTCGGAATTTCAAAATACGACATCAAAACATCAAACATGAAAATTTTATAATTTAAACATTTCAGAATTCTTGAAATTTGATAACGAATACAACAAAATAAAGAAGGCTAAAATCGGACCATCCCTTCTTCGGGTTTTCCGCTTACCAACAGATTTTGCCTTACATTTTTATTTATATAGATATATAGATATATATTTATATAGATTTCAAAATACAACATTAAAACATCAAACATGAAAATTTTATAATTTAAACATTTCAGAATTCTTGAAATTTGATAATTTCAAAAGTTCTGATTTTTTTTTTATTTTAGAATTGACATGTGAAAATGATTGAAATTACAGATTAGAATAATAACGATGAAAATGACGAATGAAAACAAAACAGCGAATTAAATTGAGGGAAAACAAAAAGAACAAATATGAATAACAACGAGTTTAACAAACGAAAATAAAAACATAATCTTTAAATGAGTAACTAATAGGAAAGAAATGCAAATGACAAAATGGAATGAAAAATACGATTTTAATAAAAACAATCAAGAAATTGAGAATAAACAGTACGAGTGAGGATGATTGTTGTATAAGAATGAAAAAATAATCAAAATGATGAACAAGAACAGAACGAAGAATAGAAACAGCAAAAAACTGAATAAGCATGAGTCAAAGTGAAAAGGGATGACGGAAAAAATCAAAACCAAAACATCAAAATAGTATTTCAGTAATTTAACCAAAGTACTAAAAACATGTAAATTTATATAATGAATTTGTCTATTTGGGAATTTGTATTCCTTTTTCAGAAATTAAAAATAAATAAGTCAAAAAAACTATACGTATTAAAAAAATAAAAATTTAAAAAAATCTTGAAGATAAGACTATCTAAAAATAAATTACAGTAAAATCTGCTTTTCTGCGGTTTTTTATGCGATTTTTTTGTGCGATCGCACAAAAATGTGCATCAAAATTCTCGTGCGATTTTTTTGTGCGCTATTATAAAAAAATGAAGTCATCGGTAATTTATTTATTTTTCTTTTTTTGTATGTATTCCTTCGCTCTACATAGAGACTGTATCAGCTAATTCCCATTTTCAAGTTTTGTTTGTTTTAAGGTGTCAGTAGGAGCTTATTGAAAGGAACAAAGAATTGATTTTATGATCTGCGCCAATGAGTAGGACGTTTATTAAAGTGAAAAAAGCCAATCGAATGTTGATCACGAATGGAATCATTAGGATTTGGGTTATCTTCTTAAGAAAACTTTTTTTATGCGGTCCCTATCCACCGCATAAAATTTTGTCTGTACTAAATTACTGAACAATAAATTTCAAATTTGAAAAATTTGTAAATTTAAAATATATGAATATTTGGAAATTATAAAATTTGTGAATCAAGTTTTTGAATATTTATTTTTAAATACGATTTTTTTTCATTGTCGTATTTCTTAACACGAAATCTTCTAAATTTTCAAAGTTTTGAATAAAATAAGATAAAGATAAGAAAGTTAGATTTTTTATTTTATCGACAATTTTGGTCACCCTATTTTTGATAACATAAAAATTTGTGCTCTATCAATGTAACAACTTTGTCGAATACAGTTTTTGTCTAAAGAATAAATGTCTTCCACAAAGTTGATTAAAAATTTCACATCAAAATTGTCTTCGTACGACTTTTAGAGCTTACCAATACCAATATTTTTCGAGGCTGAATTTGTTAATATCTTAATCCTGCTCAAAGTTATTGATGAGTTTTCTTGGGCGGACACTATTTTTTAAAGCTGCTGGTGAAGTCTAGTACGATTTTTTCTTAGTGAGATTATTTTGTCCGGTCCCTATTCCCCGCACAAAATAGGTTTGTCTGTGCTAAATTACTGAACAATAAATTTCAAATTTAAAAAAATTGGAAATTTCAAATATATAAATATTTGGAAATTATAAAATTTGTGAATCAAGTTTTTGAATATTTATTTTTGAATTCGATTTTCAAAGATTTAAAGATTTCTATAATTTTAAAATTCCAAAAATCTAAAATTCTGAAATTCCTAAATTCGGAAATTCTAAAATTCACGTTATTTCGTGTTCTGAAATTCTAAAGTTTTAAAATTCTGAAATTCTGATGTTCAAATATCGAACAATTGGAAAATTGAACACATTTCTTTTAGATTTGAAAATTTGTAACCTTTATAATTTTGTGAATTTGTAAATTTGTGAGTTAAAAAAATTGTAATTTTTTTGATTTGCAAAAAACGCAAAAAAAATTAAAATTTGTACAAATGCAATAAAATAATTGAGATTTCAAAAATTACAACATTACAAACATTACAGAAGAATTGGAATTCAAAATATTTTAAAAATTTTAAAAAGTCATTGGAAACTGAATTGACTTTTTTTCAGGTTGATTCTGCGTGAAATTCCACTTACTTAACACGTTGAGCCCAGCGTCGGTCCCTAGAGGCCGACGTTGAGCTTTTTGGTAGGAAAGTGCTGACTGGCTGGGACTCACAGTTACAAAATAATAAAATAAAAATATATACGGTTTGTTTTCGGACGTTTTACAAAATGTGACTACTTTCCAGTCGAATTACGGACTATTTCCTATTTTTACAATAAGTATCTTTGGGAACTGGGACCGGCTCTGATATTGTGCAAACGCTCTTGATGCTGAATGGAAAGCGCCGCAAAAAAAAAAATCGGGGCTTAGCGTGTTAAAGCGTAAAAATGTCGAAAAAAGAAGAATAAACAATTAAATCACAAAAAATGAATATAAAAAAAACACAATTTAAATCCTCATAAAATTGAATGTTTCACCACGCTAAACTTCCACCTCATACAATGCAAACTCCACTTGACGTGTTTCTAGACACAGCTCATTTTATTGATACAACAGCCATCCCCAGACCGCCCAGGAACCGCGAGGTCTATTCTTCTCGGGAAGTACTCGTTCTCCTTTCGACACCTTTGTACATCCTTGCCCTCACGATTATACGAGTGTAGCTGAGGCAGACAAGCGGAAGAGGATCCTACCTGGCAAAGGCGCGTCCATAAAGTGCATGTGCAAACAAAATATTTCATCTCAAGAGACAAACTCTCGACGCAACGCAAACAACGACCCGAACGGATCGGTTCCCACATTTCTCGCGCTGTACTTTCTTTTATTACTGACTTTTGTGTTTCGTTTCTTCGTTTCAACCCGCCGGCGTCGGAGTCGGAATTCATTCATAAGTCTCTTGCCTTTGGAGGACATAACATCATCGTTGACGTTTGACACTGTTTATTGCATTTTGCTTTGTTTAATTAGAGCATCCCGACGAATCTCTACTACTCGTCATGCATACACACATTCAGAGACAGTGGCAGCGAAAATCCTTCAGCTCCGGTATGATCTCATTCCGAAGCCCACCCGACGAATACGATCGGAGGCGGAGGCGCAAAGTGCAACAGTTTAATTTGTTTTAACAACATGTTAATTATCGTTTCAAGTCTTCGCATGTTTATTATCCCCCGCTTCCAGGGACTCCACAACCTTCCTACCGTGGACTTCCAGAGCATTCCATCCCGAGTTGATTGGGAGCCGCGCAAACGGAGATTATTGGTGCAGCTTTCCCACCACGAGACGCAATCTGCGTGCGCTCCGCTTCCTCTCCTCACTCCTCCACGCCGAGACAATAATTTCAATTGCCAGCAAATTTGTTAATTTGTCTGCGCGGATATTTCGACAGATCGTTAAGTGTCGCGTCCTTTTCACTTCTGTGTGTGTGTATCAATTTGAGAACGCAATACGCCGCCACGTCCTGTGGGAAGCTGCGTATGAATTCAAAAGCTCCTACCAATTCGGGATTCCGCAACAAAGTTGTGTGGACCACTACCACCTCTCAACACCTAACCTTCGGCACAGTTCAAAAGGTCCCCTACATAGTGCGTGCCGACCGCGGGGACCCAGAAGAGCCACGAAAAAATACGGTGTGCAGAGGTGATGAGATGGTTTTGAGAGTGGCTTAAGTGGAGAGACCTTGCGGCGGAAGGTGTTATATTCTTTCATGTCAAGGTGTGATAACGCATCTCTCTCAATGATTGTGGGACTGTAAACAAAAGGCAGTAATTGCATGGTTAACTCGCAATGCGATCGGTGGGTGATTAATAAAGTGTAAAATGGGCGAACAGAGTGTATGCGCCGCGTTCGACAATGGTATTATTATACCGAGAAAACTAACCGAATTGATCTTGTTATGTCATCAGTTGTGGGGAATAAATTTAAGACTTTTACGCTCGGAAAATTTGATCTGCTCCTTTAGACATGTATAATGCAATATGTAAATTATTATGTTCTCTCTTTATCATATCCTCAAAAGAAATTATATCACGGTTTGATTTTTGCCCTCTAATTCTCAATCAAACTGAACATCCTCACTCGCTCTATCCTAGTCCTAAATTTTAGTCCTATCCAATCAAGCTTGTATTAGATTTAGTCATTATTGACATCGACTCTGTAAACGTTACGTAATTGAGTACACAAAAAATCACTTTTGTCAAACCCGTTGTTTCTCTGTTTCTCTCTGAAAACAAACCAAAACTTAGTCGGGTGTCAAACTTGTACATAAGGTTGTAGCTATTCCATGCCAAACCGATATAGTGGTTCTTAGATTGTTGTGAAATGTGGTAGTTTTGTTCCTTTTCGCAAAATATTAGACCTGTATTTTTTTATTTTTCCATTAGGGTTCCCATTTCCATTTTAGGGTGGTCTGAAAAATCTTTTTTTTTCACTTTTTTGTAAGCCTTTTTTCTAAAATTAACTTTTGAACTAATGGACCATTTCAGTTGATAGACATATCAATCAAAGCCAATTAGCTATTTTTTTTTGGAAAGATAATTTACTTGCAAATTTTTTGTATTTGTTTTTTTTTGTAATTATTGATTCAGGGTGTCGACTACCTGGAAAAACCTTGAAAATCAGGGAATATCAGGGAATACACAAAATGTCAGAGAAAATCAGGGAATATCAGGGAATTTCGTCACCAATCTGGATAAAATACAATTCCGACGATTATAAATTTGATTATTGCAGTAATCAGAAAGACAATGATACAAAAAAATGTATTTGACTAGTTTGACTCTCTGTAGGTTTTTCAGTATGTAGTTTGGTTTTGTCAGTATGTGAAGTTAGTCCTTCAGAAGGCTTCTACATTCGCGCTGTTTCTGCTTGCAAATAGATCTGAATGTCAGATTTTGAGATGAAGAGGAGAAGGGAAGCATGTAGTTTCAAACTGGAGAAGAAATTGGTATGCATCTGGATTTTTTCTGAAAAATTACTGGAAAATCAGGGGATATCAGGGAACACCCTGTGATTGTATTTGTTTTTTTTTTAATTACAAGGCTTTGATTAGAGGGCGTTGTATTTTTTATATTTTTTTCTGAAAGCAGAGGTTTTTTACATAATATATCTAAAAATCAGAGATGTGATTTTCGTCGTTTCCAAGTTATCTTCTATCTTCTATATATATAAAAATGGATTTCTGTCAGTCTGTCTAATTCTTATGGACTCGGAAACTACTGAACTGATCGACATGAAAATATGGTATGTAGGGGTTTTTGGGGTCGAGAAGGTTCTTATGATAGTTTGAGACCCCTCCCCCTCTCTAAAGTTTGTACAAATGAAACACAAATTTCTGCATTACTCGAGAATTAATCAAGCAAATGAAACCAAATTCGGCATGTGGAGGTTTTAGGGTGCAATAAATGTTTCTATGGTGGTAAGAGACTCCACCCTCCTCTCTAAGGGGGGCTGACATACAAATAAAACACAAATTTCTGTATTACTCGAGAACTAATCAAGCAAATGAAAATAAATTTATCATATGCAAAAAAATGTTTATGCCAAATGACTTCAAATTACATAAAACGTCGAGATCTACTGTCATCTCAAAAATATTTTTTTTATCAAAAATTGACAGTTTTAGACTTATAGTCGTTTTTACGGAATACGAAGCAAAACGTATGGTTTAGGGTGCCAATGAAAATTGTCATATCGATTTTTCATACGGGACTTCCTGCGAAATGTTGATTTGCACGATAAAATACCCTCTGCAGAATATTAGCTCCCAACTTCCCCCTTGGGTAAAGTGACCAGACGTCCCGCGTTACGCGGGACAGTCCCGCATTCAACAAAATGTCCCGCGTAAGATTACGTCCCGCGAAACGTCCCGCGTTTGGCAAAAGAAACGAAAATGTCCCGCGATATCAGTATATTTCAATATCACAATCTAATCATGTTGATTTTCTTAAATGGATGAACCTCAAAAAAAAACTTTTATTTGGCAGACTGTTCAAGGGCGCTTCTCATACATCCTAAGATTAATACGTTGAGCTGGTTTCATCGCACTGACAGTGGGCTCTTTGTTTAGAGAGTGTCAACTGGAAGCGACAGCAACAAAAATGGAAAATAATTTTTATAAAAGTCCCCTATTGATCCGCAGGGACCAACGCGAGTCAAACGAAAAGATCATCTTTGGTCCTCTAGCTCGGTCAGGGCTTAACGTTTTAAATAAGCCGGAAAAACTAGTGTATACTCGACAGGAAGAGGGAGGGTTGTTTGATAAAGTATCGTGAATGAAGCGCTGGGCGGTCTTACGGAAGTTGGTCGGAATCTCAACCATGGTCGATGAAAAGATGTATGTCGGCGTGTTTTTTTACATTTTCGTGGCTTTGGTGGTCGACTGTCTCTCCATTTTGGCCATTCACCCAAAAGTTTTTAACGGTCGCAGCTGGGGAGTGTTGAGAAGGTTGGCGGTCTTCGCGACAATGATTATCTCCAGCCGATCCATCCTCCAGTGATCTTTTGGCATAATGGGCTGATCCCAGGTTCGGCATAAAGACCACATCACCTTCGCAACTTCCGGCAATCACTTCGTACTATATATCTCCCCGTTCACAATATGATTAGAAAGAAGAGCGGCTTGGCCATTCGCTTCACATCTGTCAGAGAAGGACCTTCTTCGAGAACTTGGTGTGGATGATATATTCGAAGTCATCTCTTACCTGGGGAACGTAAAGTACCCGATCCCCTGCCATTCGTTAAATTCTAGCATCAAGTACGTCTCGTCTTTCATTATTAGCACGGAAAGAAGTTTTTCACCAGTGAAAAAGAAGTTTTTCATTTCTTTGGCCGGAAAGAGTATTTTCACCAGCACCTCAAGCTACTCCTTCTGGGTGATTGCTTGCTGCTCAGATACGGCCGGTCTCATCTGACGCTTCCACATAAAAATGTCCAGTTTGACCAGATTCTCCTTCACCGTTTGGCCGGTTGCTTCGATGTCCCGGCTTAAGGAGCAGTAGGGATATGATGTTGTAAATACCAGATCGGCTATATCTGGCGGACACAAAGTGCCTCAGGATGTCCAACTCCTTCGCTGGGGGGTGGAGCTTGCAGTATGAAAAAATCATCAAGATGCTTGACAGTGCTGCTGCTGCGAATCAACAGCCTTGAATAATTTTTGTTGTTTCAGGCTTAATAAACGAAAGATTTAAGAAAAAATTCGAGCATTCCATTCGGTAATATTCGTAATTTCTTTTTCAAAGAAAATTGTAGAGTTCGAATCATGCTTGCCAGGCGTAAATGCTCTGATTGAGCGAGTGGTTTTCAGGCGCAAACAAAATCTAAGCCACCGAAAAATCACAACTGAGTGCCGATACTTAGAAAAAAATAATACATATCAGTTCAGACTCGCTAAACTATGCTATAAGTTCCCACAACGTATATAAATAACGTTTTGTTATTTGTGTCCCGCGTTAGACCTCTGACCATCTGGTCACTTTACCCTTGGGTGATTTTTCGGTTTTCAAAAAACTCTAACTTTGACCACTGAGCGACTATAGTAAATGAAGTTCGATTAAGCTGATATTTTGCACAGGGTAGTTTTTCGTGGTAATCAAGTTCGCTTTGAAAATTCGGAATGGCCATTTTCATTGGCACCTCTAACCTCCATCAATGCATAAAAGTGAAATATGTGGAAATGGAATATAAATGCAGCCGATTTTTGTAATTTTCCTTATAAAATTCGAAATGCGTCAAAATGACGCCTAAACCTAGTGTTAACCATGTAAACTATAAAAAAAGTCAATAATTACAAAAACAGCATCCAATTTCTTTGCAAATGTAAAAGTTTTCCAAAGAAGACCAGCTCATTGACTTAAATTTTATTTGTCGGTCATCTAGATCGGTTTAATAGTTCCAAACTTAGAATTTGGTTTTAAAAAAGTTGTTTGTGGAAAAAAAAAGAAACTTTGATTTTGTTAAACCATCGGAACCCCTAAATCATGTCTGATTGAGCTGAAACTTTGCACAGATAATTTTTTTTGGGTCAATAAACTTAATGTACATGGTCGTTTCTTTAAGTTAGATAATTATTTTTTCCATGCATTTCTATTTTTTTTTTTGGACGAAAATCGACCTTTTGGAATGTTGCAATGAAACATTTTCGAGATAACACCAGATCTCGTTTTATGCATTTTTAAGCCATTTGGCATCAATTTTTTTTTTCAATTTTCCAAATTTCCTTTACTCCCCTTGGTAGATTTTCGAGGATCAAAAAATCAAAACTTTGAGCGCTTTGAGGCACCCCTAAATCATGTCCGATTGAGCTGAAACTTTGCACAAGACATTTTTTAGGGTAAAAACAAATTGTACATGGTCGTTTTTGAAATTCGATGATGAATTTTTCTTCCACACATCCTTTACCACCCTAGTGCAGCCATTCCATGCCAAACCGATATAGTGGTTTTCAGATTTTCGTGAAAAGTTATAGTTTTGTTCTTTATCGCAAAACATTAGACCCGTATTTTTTTTTTATTTTTTCATTAGGGTGACCATTTCCACTTTAGGGTTGTCCGAAAAATCAACTTTTCCTCTTTTTTCCAAAAATGACTATTTTCAAAAAAAATCATAACTTTCGAACCACTAAACCTATTAAGATGATCAACATGTCAAATTAAAGCCAATCAAGGTCTCTTCTGAAAAAATACTACACCTGCAGAAAATTCGAATTCTGTTCTCGTTATTATTGATTGTGTTCGTTTTTTAATGTTTTCATAGTCTCGGAACCAAGGGCGCTATATTTTTTTATATTTTTTCTGAAAAGCTGAGGATTTTTCACATAATATATTTCGATACCAGAGAGGCGTTTTTTTTCGTTTTTGAGTTATGATTTTTCAAAGTTAACCGATGGTCCAAAAATCATTTTTCACCTTCTTTCCAAAAGGAAATTTGGATAATCGATTTTTTTTCGATGTCAAATGACTTAAAAATGCATGAAACGTCGGAATCTGGTGTAATCTCGAAAAAAAATTGGCCGAAAATCGACCTTTCGGGACTTATCCTGAGAGGCAATATGGAAAAAAATAATTATCGAATTTAAAGCACCGACTATGTACATTTTGTTTATTGAAAGTTTTGAATTTTTGGACATTCAGTCCCAAAAAGTCCAAAAAAATGTTATCGAGATAACTCCAGATCTCGACTGTATATGCATTTTCAAGTCATTTGGCATCGAAAACAGATTTCGAATTTCTAAATTTCCTTTACTCCCCCCTTGGAAGAATTTCGAGGATTAAAAAAATCAAAAATTTGAGCGCTTTCAGGCACCCCTAAATCATGTCCGATTGAGCTGAAATTTTGCACAGGTCATTTTTTTGGGCCAATAAACAAAATGTACATGGTCGGTTTTTGAAATTTGACATGACCATTTTTGCTGCCATCCTAGGGAGCATAATTGAAAACTACTAAAACTACACAGCTTCAAACTAAAGGGTGTGTCACATCAAATTGCATCACGGAAAAAACGCTGTAGAAATTTAATTTTTAGGAATTATATCTTCAGCTTTCGCTTATAATCAGATAAGAGTGTATAGATCACGTTGGCCATGCTTCACTGTCAATTTTTCGTAAATTTGGAAAAATGTCGTCGAACGAAAAAGAGCGTCGTGAATTAATCCTGTGCACTCATTTCGAGAATCCGGAGTTGTCACATCGGGACATCGGTAAGATGCTGGGAATCGTCCAATCCACGGTCAGCAGAGTACTAAAACGATACTTCGAGAACCTAACCATCGACCGGAAGGTGAAGAACGGCAAAAATGGATGCTCCGTCAGTGAAAAAGATCACAAGCGCGTAGTTAAGCAGTTGAGACGTGATCCGAGAAGTTCAGTCCGGGATGTCGCCAATAAGTTGAATTTGTCAAGTTCATTCGTCCAGCGGACCAAGCAGCGGGTGGGCCTGCGTACATACAAGGTTCAGAAGGCTCCTAACCGCGACGAAAGGCAAAACATGGTGGGGAAGACGCGAGCCCGGAAGCTGTACACCGAAATGCTGACGAAGCCGCATTGCCTGGTAATGGACGACGAAACCTACGTCAAAGCGGACTTTCGTCGGCTGCCGGGCCTCTTGTTCTTCTCCGCAGAGGACAAATTCAGCGTTCCGGAGGAGATTCGCAAGCAGAAACTATCCAAGTTTGCCAAAAAGTACATGATGTGGCAAGCGATCTGCTCTTGCGGAAAGCGGAGCGCCCCCTTGTACAGAACCTTATGGACGGGGTAAAGAGGAAGGTGCGAGCATACGGGCTTGGGCTCAAAGTATGAATAAAAAGAAAATGCCAAAAGTTGTTTAATAGTTTTTATTTTACTGTCTAAAATTTTCAAAAGGATCGGTCTGCTGGGCGAATTTCTACAGCGTTTTTTCCGTGATGCAATTTGATGTGACACACCCTTTATGAGTTCGATTTACTCCAAATCATAATTCTGTTACTTAGTCCGGTCTGACTGAACACTTTCCTACTCATTTTTTGTCGCTTGTGTAATGGAAAACTGCATTTTGAATAGCCAGTTGGACCGGAATTGATTGAATCCACATATAAAAAATGGGTGGGTTATATCTATGATATAACCGCAAGGTTGACGTGGGACTACCTTAGCTTAACAATCATTTGTTCGTATTGGTTAAATTTTTTATTGAATGAAACCATTTCCGAATTCAATTCAATACAATATATTTACTTTGTGAGTAAAAAGATTGAACAAATCCCATGCAACGTCAATTCATGCATTGTGATAGATTATGTTCTTCGTTACAAGTAAATATAGTGACAGTCCTCTTACGTTTGGTATGATGCCTAAGACGGATGCAGAAGTACCCCCGGCTTGCATGAATCAACAACTTCAACTTCTAATTTTCATACTATAGAGGCTTTAAACTTGAAAGTTCCTTCGCTTCTAGTGTCTGCACGATTTTCCCAGATTCCTAAGTTTAGAAGACCGTGTTAAGCAAACATATTCTAGGCTGCATAAAGGCAAGTGAGTACAAAAGTATTCACAGTTTGCATTTATTTGCAAAGCCGATTTTCCCAGACATCTTGGATTTGAAATCTGTGTTGGGCAAACAAAATTCAGTCGGAACAAAAATGCCCCCGGTTTGCGTGTATTTGCAATGCCAATTTCCCCAGACACCTGAAATCTGTGTTGGGGAAGCACATTTCAGTCGAAACAAAAATTCTCCCGACTTGCATGAATTTGCAATGCTGATTTCCCCACGCTCCATGGATTTGAAGTCTGTGTTAGAGATACAGATTCCAGTCGGAACAAAAATACCCCGGACTTTCATGTATTTGAAATTCCGATTTCCCCAACTGCTGCTTTGATGGCTGTGTTGGGGAAACCGTAAATCGAGCCAATCAAAACGAGGTAGTTAGGGCGTTTTGATAGCGCTTAACATATTACAGTTATTCAATTGTTTATAAAATGAAAAATAACATTTAATTAACTGCGATAGATGCGTAGAAATATTCCCTATCAATTAATGCAAACATCTTTCCGATCCAGTAAGAAATGTTCGAGTTATAAGCATTCCGAATTTTTCATTTTTTCCTGCATGTTTTGTGTTTAGGTTTTCATTTTATCCCCCATATACTCCGGTTAGACGTAGTCCTACGTCAAAACAGTTTACTATCTTTTCGTCTTATTGACGTCCGAAGAAAATAAAGGTGCACCACAAATTACATTGATAACAACTTGTCCTCGGACGATAAGAAAAGGGGCTGATAAAGAAGTCATTGCATTCGTGCATTCGATGTGGTTTAAAATTTAAATGCCACCGAGTTCATATCTCCCGTGAATGAACTTGGAGATTCGTACCGACTTGAAGAGGGAGAGAAGGTGTGCTGTAATCAGTCTCCAAATCAAAGTTCATCGGAACGTAAACAATAAACTGAAAAAAAAACCTCCGAAACGGTTCCATTCGAATTAATGATATGAATACTCGAACTAATTTCAATGGGGATACTTGGGTAACTTGACATCGCTTGGTGGCGCAGCCATAAAACTTTTCAATAACGTATGCCGCCCTTTGTAACAAAGGGACAATTTCGGGTATGCCATAACCTCATAAAACTGAAGTAGAATAGACATTACGGAGCCGAGAATTGCTCGATACAATGTAACTACAGAAAATTACATAAATTCTAATGCGTTTTCTTTCTCTAGAACCTGGGTACCAATAAAGAATGAATATCACGTTTCTTTTTTCCCGATACAAGTCTAGTCAACGCCCCATCAGCTGTTTGGGCACTTTCTCGTGTTCGGAATTCGAAAGTTGGATACGTCATCTATCGTCATGTCGTTTCTGGTCGATTATGGATTTCCCCGAGTAGGCAAAGAACGGATGGCATTGCACATAATGCAGCAGCAGTAGCAGTTCCTCTCGCTCGATATCATCCCAAACGAATCGTTATCTGCGCCGGCTTTTTCGTACAACCCACTTCCTCTCACTCTCATAGCTCCGGGCGCTGCCGGATTCGCTACCAAGTAGCGAAAAAAAATCACTGATAAGAGGCACCCGACGTTTTTCGGCTGTGAGCATTGAATTTTGCATATGTTTCCCGAGCTGATAAGACATACACACAAACGCGCGTTATGCTGATTAGAAACAGGCTGTTGTTTCGGGTACAAACCCAGACATTTATTCGGTGAATAACTGTCGCTGTTAATATCATCACCACGTTGCCCGTAACCGCAATTTACTAACACAAAGTAACAGTCGATCACGACGATACTATTTCTGGTCTGCGCAATGCGTCTCGATAACACACAAACTCCCAACGGTGTTTGGTTACCGAGAAGATGGTACCAAGAAATTGGGTCATTTTCTAAAATATCTTTCGTGTTCGCTCGTTTGGTGTGTATCTTATTCTTATCATCGGGAGTGAAAAAGAAACCCGATAACACGTTTCGGCGTTATTGAACTACTAGAAGCTGACAAGCTCGATAAACGTGAGAGATTCACACGTCAGACAGAACTCTAAGTAGTGTTACGCACCAACTAACGCGGCGCGTTCTCCACGCACGCATTGGGTGGTGGCGATTGCGAGGCGCAATGTTTTACGGAGGTGTCCATAAGGTGGTCGTGGTAGTTCACTGACCGGCGGAATGCATTCGATGGAACACAACGTGTCGTCGTAGTTGTCGTTCTTCTGTGAATTAATTGTTTAGGTAAGCTCATGCTACATCAGCAGGTGTTTCAGGTGTGGTGTGGGGTCAAAATGATGACGGTGACCGTTTCTCATTCTCCCCCTTTGTAAACGATAATCGTTTGTTGACCACATGGTGATGTGGATATGGCCGTCAATAGTTAGTCAGACTCATTGATAATACGAACGGAATATTTTCCATGGTCATACATTTGGGTGACGTATGCATTCGATGATTGAGTAAAATTTAATTAAAAATTGTGTGTTCCATAGAATAATATATAATGTATATTTTTGCAATTTTGGTTGAGAAAATGCGCCCACTACGCAACAATTTCTATGGATTTATTTCAGTGTATGTTGCGAGTTGTAATGTACCTCTTCTAGTATTGCATATTATGCATCATTCTATTTATTGTAAAAAGTATTTCCAGTCGAAATGGCCTGAAGATATTTTGACAGAAAGAAAAATGATAAACCACAGTATAAATCGTGCTTTTGCTGCGACAAATCGTCAGTTACTTCTCTATTACCATGCGGACCGGGACTGGCAAAATTGTTTGTTTCACAATACATTCTCAGAATATGCCCAAACCATGCTCTGTGAAAAGCTTGCACGACGAGATGCTAGAGCAGGGTTTCTCAAAGTGGTCGATATCGACCCCCTGGTTTCTCAGGGGTCGACAGAAACGAAAATCGATTTTGGGGGTCGACGGGTTCTAAATATCTACCCCTATAAAATAACACAAATTTGAAATATTTAAGATGCTTCATAAGTTGTGTTATGTGAACCACCTTGTTATAAGAATAATCAAGGTTGCCACATTTTATCCTGTAAAATTTTCTGAAAAAATCTGTATATCTGTATTTTTAGCAAAAAAAAATCTGTATCACAAAACTAACGGGAAAAATGCAAAGAAAGGTTTATTTTTCATTCTGAATTTATTTTTCTTATTTATGGTTTGCTTAAATAGTATCAATACAACAAAATAAATCATAAACAAAGTTTTCTCATAACAAATTGTATGATGCTTATACATTTGTTGAACTATGCTTTTCTTAAATTTTCCGTCAATTTCATCCTTGACGCTCCTCCTTGAGCCGATACATAGTTCTTTGCTTTCAAAATAGAGTCCATCATTGTGGAAGCCAACCGATTTCAGAACTTGGTTTTGTTGGCATTGTGAAGCGAGAATATTCACTCAATACACGCTGATGAATGTGGAATTATAAAAAAGTGTCCCAAAAACATCTTTAGCAGGAATGGAGAAGTGAGGTGTCATTTCAAATGGTGCAACATTTTTATAAACCAAGATACATATCTTCATGACTCAACGATGAAAAAAAAACAAAGTTTATTAGTAAGAAGTTTGACAGAGAAAATGAACTGTAATTATTTTAACATTTGAATTTGAATTTGAAAATATCATTGAATGTCTGTATCTTTGCAGAAAATCTGTAATTCTGTATATACAGATTCTGTATCTGAAATTTGGCGAAAAATCTGTAAAATACAGAATATTCTGTATATGTGGCAACCCTGAGAATGACAAGTATCTTAGTAGAAAATATTATTGCTGTACATTTTAAAAATTCAACAAGACGATGAGTGTGCACAATATGAAAATAAAAAAGTACAAAAAGTAGAAGATGAAAAATTCGGCAAGTAAAAAGCAAGTTCGTGCAAGATAATGTGTTTGAGCGTACGAGTCCTTCAGGCATGTTTAACATTTCTCTGTACTTTAAACATATACGCGATTTAACGCGAAGGAAGTCATCAACAAATTCATGTCCAAACATGCTCCTGATATTTTACAGTATAACAAGCTTGCCCTTAGGTTGCATGTTCATATGCGTTCTGAGATACGTTGGAGCTTGAATGATAATGTATTCAACTTCTAATTTAATTCAAGGGATTACAAGGGATTTACATAGCTAAATGAAGTGAACTAGAATAAAGTGATTTGAAAAGAATCTGGGAAATGCTTGGTCATCTATGTGCATGGCGTAACAAATTTTTTTAAAATTATTTCAGGAAACATGAGATCGGTTGCGAGGAGGGAAAAATGTTATTCAATTTATTATGGACCAACAGATTTTCTCTCCAGCTGGAGGAGTCTACATTACCCAGCAATGAAGCTCTGTTGTCAGGGTATGTTCGATATATCAAAGCAGCCATTCCATGTCAAGCCGATAAAGTGGTTTTCAGATTTCCATGAAAAGAGATAGTTTTGTTCTTTATTCACATTCTAGGGTGGTCCGAAAAATCTTTTTTTTCCAGTTTTTATCAAAAATGACATTTTTCAAAAATTCATAACTTTGGAACAACTGAACCGATTTAGATGATCGACATATCAAATTGAATCCAGCTGTTCTTTTATCAAAAAATATTCAACTTGCAAAGAATGGATTTTATTTTCTTAATTATTTATTGTAATCGTATTTCATTGTTTTCATGGCTTTGGACTAGAGGGCGCTGTATTTTCTTATACATTTCCTGAAAGCTGAGGATTTTTTACATAACATATCTAGATATCAGAGATGTTTTTTATCGTTTTTGAGATAAGATTTTTCAAATTCAACAGGTGGTCTGAAAAATCATTTTTCCCCTTTTATCAAGAAATGACTTTTTGCAAAAAATCATAACATTTGAACTACTGAACCGATTTAGATGAGCTTGAGCTTGAGCTTGGGTAGACTGTACAATTCGTAGTTGCTCTCCGTGATTGACCTTAACCAACCAAATTGCACACAGAACACACAGAATGACGCTTGGGACTAGCAAATCTTTCTCGTTGTGCAATTTTCGGTGATTCGAGCTTTAAATTGTCAATAACGACGCCGGCCACGTCCTTACAGTCACCAGGGGAAGGGAAGGAATGTTAGTATGATATTCGCCGCCCGAAGGCCAGAAGGGTCGCCTCTATAGCGTGGTTCCCTAGCGTTTATCATGGAAGGGATAGTTGTTAGTGGGAATGGTTGAGAAAAATCAGGATTCACTGCGGTAAGTGATGTGATTTTAAAAACGCGAACTCACAACTATTCGGCTAAATGAAATTTGAAAACAATATACATTCTTATCTGGCCGGTCATGCATTTCGTTATTCATCGTGCGTAGTACATAGATATTTTTCCTGACCTGAGAAGGTCATAAAAAACTCCTTTAAAAACTCTCGATCTATATATGTTTATTCAATCGCGGAGACCAAGGTTATTTTTGACAACCTGAGAAGGTCGCCAAGAAACCCTTTCAATATTTCTCTAATTGACGATATATACTTAACCTGAAAAGGTCACCAAGGAAATTCTTTTGAACTCGCTAAAACTGACTATATGTTTCGATATTCATCACTTGTATTATCTTCTGCTTATGTATCCAGGAAGGAAAACTTGTGAAATCAATTGGAGCTTTTTACTGGTTACCTAAAAAGGTAACCGAGAGATAAATTTTCATTCAATATCTCTATTTAAAAGGTTATGTAAAGAAATTTATAAGAATATATGCTGAAAAAAAAACTTAGCTAATCATGCATGTATGCTCCCATGGTGGTACTATCACTGCGATACGCTCGAATACACACAAATATAGCGAACTAGTTACGAGAAGAAAAAAATACACACCACATTCACGAAGAAGTCAGAATCGGTTTAACGAAATCATATTTGCATCATCAAAAAAAAAATGCGAATTGACTGCAGTTAAAACTTATTAAACACTACTGCACATCATAAAATACACTTCAACACCATAATATTGGAATTCGTTCCGAAACGGGTTTTATTGGTTTGCACACACACGCCATTACGAGACATGTTATCAAACAATACAACGACACACTGGAACAAAATTTGCACTGCCCTGTCCACGTTTTTCAATTGATTTAAAAACTCATAACAGAAACCACTTTCACTACAGTTGCCTTTCCAAAATGCAAGAATTTGAACGAATTCTTGCTGTACTTAGCAAGAAACTCCAAACTAAAATCCTGCTAACCCAATTTTCATAAAACGCTGCCATGTACACTCGAAATCATAAACATTTTTTCTTGAACTACTGAACCGATTTAGATGATCGAAATATTAAATGGACGCCAATAAGCTAACCTTATGTCTAGTCACATAGGAATATTGAACGAAGACATAAAACATGTTAAATTTTCAAAATAACAACTCAAAACCGGAAATCAACACCTCTTCGATTTTCGGATATATTATGTAAAAAAAACCTCAGCTTTCCAGAAAATATATACAACAATTTAGCGCCCTCCATCTTTAGCCAAGAAAACTATGAAAAACTAAATCAATAATTACAAAAACGAAAATCCGGATTTTTTCGCGAAAGTTATATTTTTTTCAAAGAAAGCTAACTCATAAGCTTCAATTTGATATGTCGATAATCTAAATCGATCCAGTAGTTCAGAAGTTATGAATTTTTGTAGTGGAAAAAAGGGAGAAAAAAGCTATGTCGGTCTGCTTTGAAAACCCATATCTCAAAAAACGGAAAAAATGCACCTCTGATATCGATATGTGTTATGTAAAAAATCCTTAGCTTTCAAGAAAAAATATAAAAAAATACAGCGTCCTCTGGTCCAAAGCCATGAAAACAATTAAAAACGACTACAATCAATAATTACGAAAATACAATCAATTTTTTACGAGTCCAATGTTTTTTTATTAAAACGGTCTAGCTTGTTGGCTTCAGTTTGATATGTCGATAATCTAAATCGGTTCAGTGATTCAAAAGTTATCAATTTAAAAAAAGGCATTTTTTGCGTAAAAGTGGAAAAAATGATTTTTCGAACCACCCTAAAATGGAAAATGGGCACCCTAATAAAAAAAATATATAAAAACGGGTCTAATGTTTTGCGATAAAGAACGAAATTATCACTTTTGACGAAAATCTGAGAACCATTATATCGGTTTGGCATGGAATGTCTGAAAGATGAAAAAATGTGCCAAGAAATGAGACTGATACCAGAGGAGATTCGATCAGTTTTTTTTTTACCGAAAAAGCTATTCCATGGAAGAACATTGAGACTGACGGTGCACCATCAATGGTTTTACAGCTCACTCAAAGTTACAACTGCGTAAGGTACTGGTCATTCGCTGCGTGATTCACAGACAGCATTTAGTAGCAAAAAAAATCTGAGCCCTAGATCGCACCAGTCTTTACTATTTGTTCTGAGTGCGTAAAGTAAATCCAGTTGATCAGTACAGATGAGGCAGGAGTACAACCAAGATTGTCATATGTTATAGTTATAAAGAAACAATGTAGAACAGTATGTTGCGATGTGAGATTGATAAAAAATATCTTCTCGTTTTTCCATCATCATACTTTGTCGAAAATGGCTTCATCATGGTTACAAACAACGCGAAACCGAAAGCACCATTTGAAAATCAACGAACGCGGAGATTTAAAGGTTTAACTAACCAATATTGAACCGTATTTTGATATTTTGGTAGTTATGGATAGATTGGTTTGCGATTTGAATGTTTTTATAGTTTATGAGTAATTTGTATTAATAATTATTTACTACAATTTATATTTACTAAATTTTATCTTTATTTATTTTGTTGAATATTATGAGAAAATATTTTTTTTCTATATTATTGTGTCTTTCAACACTTTTAGCTGATTTATTACATTACTTCAATTTTTGGAAGAATGTCGGGAGTGTGAATTGAACTCGTGGCCTTTTGCATGAGAGGTACGGATTACACCACTACGCCAGATCGCCTCCGTGAGAAAAAAAAGTCAAGTTTATTCATTTAACCAACTGCAATGTTTTCAAATTGATAATTATTCATTAAAAAAAAACTAAAGATAGGATTTTCAAAGAAATTTGGCTATGGGTGTCTAAGGTATGACCTAAATCTGGAAAAGCGGTCTTTTGCACAAAACAGTTTGAGAACCCGTGTGCTAGAGTATTGAAGCAAAGAAGAAGCAAAATGTTGAAAAAATATTAACTTAAGCTCCACCCCTGCACTGGTGGAAATATAGAGGAGATTTAATTTGCGATTTTCATCGCTCCAGCCAGTGAGCATCCAACATCGTTTTCCCAATCACTATGGAATTCTGCATTACGGTGTTCGATTGCAACAAACAGACCGAAACAAATTACTCGAAAAATAATGACAGATGGTCGGATCCCTTTGTCACTCGGATTCCAACCGAACTGCTCGACTATCGTGGAGCTAACGAGTGAAATTTTGTGCGACAAGAACTGTGTAATATGGTCCAGTGTTCGTCCAGTAAGTGATATGAAACGAATGAAATAATTCTGTTACTCTACGTCATCGGTGCGGTCGATCGTTAAATCGATACGGTCTATAATTTATAATAGTAAGCATTGGTAAGTGACAGTCACAACCAGTAATAAATGTTTGCGTTAGCAAATTCCATAGAAAACAAGCGTTAATTCAGTTTTTGTAGTTGTTCTAACTATTTTGTTTGCTGTTTTCGTGTTAAGTGCTAGAAAAGGTAAAAATCTACTATAAATGGATGAACAAATGAGGTTTTATGCAGAAATCTTCATTAAATTTAGTATTTAAATATTACATATTTTAAAAATCTAAGAAAACATTTACTTTTGATCGAATTTGACGTGGTTTTTTTTCGGTTTCGACTCGTTTGCAGCGGTCTATGCCGATGATTGTTCCCTCGTTAAAATGCCATATTCGTACACCCATGTCTCGTCGCTAGCAATAATGCGTTGGATAAATGAGGGATCAACATTTGATCGTGTTCAAGCATGTCTTCAGCCCCATGATTGCGAGGAAATTTTCGAAGAAAATTGAGCTCTTTTGGCACTAGTCGTGCTGCGACTTTTCGCCTGTCCAAAACATCATCCAAAATGTGACGAACGGTCTCGTTAGAGATATTTTATTCACTAAGCTAGCTCTCTCACCTCTCTCACCAATCCTTTGATTTTGTCGATGTTTTCATTAGTTGAAGAGGTGGATGGTCGTCCTTGACGTGGCAAATCGTTCATCGCTTCTCGGTCGTCTTTGAAGGTCTTATACTTTTCATACACCCATAGTTGAGTTACCAATGGTTCTGCACAAAAATTTTCATTTGCAGCACAAAATTTCACACCAATCTTTGACCAATGGGATCATCCATAGAGCGATATGCCACGCCAAATCCCGACCCTTTCCGATTTTTTTAAAACTTCGTACTTATTTTTTTTTTTTTATAAATTCGTTTATTTTTACAGGCTCAGTTGCATAAGTTTAAAGGAGCCGAAATCTTAAATATATTTTTAACACTATATATATGAACAATTTTCTTAAATCTATGGTTAGTAATGTGGGAAACCGATTACTCGCGGTGAACTCGAGATTAGAAGGGTGACATATTTTTCTCAGGAAAAGGATGGGGTATAAGGAAATTATTACAATGTTGATAATCACACACACTCAATTCTTAAATCTATTCGTACATCTATTGTGAATTTACATTTCATTCTCCTGTTTATAGCAAGCGGACCAATTACTCATAAAGGAAGAAATGGAGGGTATAAGGATATAAGGATAATCACACACGAACATCGATAGATTTAAGGAAAACATATATTTGGGACATGTAATCAAGGTCTAACCGAGCCAACACATCTCTCACCGGCACATTGGGCTGCCTTCCTCTAGCCCGAAGGGAGTTCTCTAAATTCGATCTGGCAACAAGATACACCTCACACGACCAAACAACGTGTTCGATGTCGTGGTAACCTCGGCCACAAACGCAGATATTGCTGCCGGCCAGATTGAAACGAAAGAGTAGCGCGTCTAACGAACAGTGATTGGACATGAGTCGGGAGAAGGTGCGAATAAAGTCCCGACTCAAGTCCAGACTTTTGAACCATGGTTTGAGGCTAACCTTAGGGATAATCGAGTGAAGCCACCGGCCCAATTCACCTTCGTTCCATTTGCGTTGCCAGTTAGCGATGGTATTTTTACGGACTAAAGAGTAAAATTCATTGAAGGCGATTTGACGCTGATAAATATCGCCTTCAATCGCACCTACCTTTGCTAATGAGTCAGCCCTCTCATTACCCGGAATTGAGCAATGAGAAGGGACCCACACAAAGGTAATGACATAACAGCGTCTGGATAAAGCACTCAAATTTTCTCGTATTCTCTCAAGGAAGTACGGCGAGTGCTTTTCCGGCCTCACTGAACGGATAGCTTCGACAGAGCTAAGACTATCCGTTACAATGTAATAGTGTTCAACAGGTCGTGAGGCGACGCTGTCCAGCGCCCAATGAATTGCTGCCAATTCAGCAATATACACTGAGCAAGGATTCTGAAGACTGTGTGAGGTGCTAAAAAATTCGTTGAACACTCCAAATCCTGTGGACTCGTTTATAGTGGACCCATCAGTAAAGTACATATTATCACAATTGATACCCCCATACTTTGAATCGAAGATCGTTGGAGCGATCCTCGATCGTTGGTAATCTGAATATCCATGGATATCTTGCTTCATGGACAGATCAAAATGCACAGAGGAATTGATGTAGTCAGGGAAACAAACACGGTTGGGAATATACGAAGAAGGATCAACCTGCATGGAGATGAATTCATGATATGAACTCATGAATCCGGAGTGAAAATTTAGCTCGATCAGCTGCTCAAAATTTCCGATCACCAATGGGTTCATGACCTTACACCGGATGAAGAACCGAAGAGATAATAAATTGAAGCGATCTTTTAGTGGGAGTAGGCCTGCCAAAACCTCGAGACTCATGGTATGCGTTGAGGGCATACATCCCAACGCGATACGGAGACAAAGATACTGAATTCGCTCGAGTTTAATGAGGTGTGTTTTGGCAGCTGATTGAAAGCAGAAACTGCCATACTCCATCACTGAGAGAATAGTTGTTCGATACAACATTATAAGATCTTCGGGATGGGCTCCCCACCAGGTGCCGGTAATTGTACGGAGAAAGTTTATTCTTTGTTGACATTTTTTACTCAGATACCTAATATGGGCCCCCCAAGTACATTTGGAGTCGAACCAGACCCCAAGATACTTGAATGACATAGCATGAGTGATCGGTTTACCCAAAAGTTGAAGCTTTGGTTTTGCTGGTCTATGCTTCCTAGAAAAAACCACCATCTCTGTTTTCTCCGTGGAGAATTCGATCCCTAGCCCAATGGCCCAGGTTGAAAAATTGTTCAAAGTATCTTGTAAGGGTCCTTGCAGGTCGGATTCGTTTGATCCTACGACAGACACCACTCCATCATCTGCAAGTTGTCTTAGGCTGCAATTTTGTGTAAGGCAATTGTCGATGTCGCTTACATAGAAGTTGTACAAAAGGGGGCTTAAACATGAGCCCTGGGGGAGTCCCATGTAAGAGACCCGACTTACTGCCGAATCTCCGTGAGAAAAGTTCAAATGCTTCTCACAAAGCAAGTTATATAACATATTATTCAATAGAGGCGGAAGACCCCGAGAGTGTAATTTGTCTGACAAAACCTCTATTGAAACAGAATCAAAGGCCCCCTTTATGTCCAAGAATACTGAAGCCATTTGTTTTTTTCCGGCGTAAGCCATTTGAATTTCTGAAGAAAGCAACGCAAGACAATCATTCGTCCCCTTGCCCCTGCGGAACCCATATTGTGTATCTGAGAGTAGGCCATTCGTTTCAACCCATCGATCAAGGCGAAACAAGATCATTTTCTCCAACAATTTCCGTATACAAGACAGCATTGCTATTGGGCGGTACGAATTGAAGTCGGACGCGGGTTTTCCGGGTTTTTGAATAGCTATAACTCGTACTTGTCTCCAATCATCTGGAACAATATTATTCTCCAGAAACCGATTGAATAAATTCAACAAGCGATGTTTCGCCACATCAGGGAGGTTTTTCAGCAAGTTGAACTTAATTCTATCCGATCCCGGAGCAGAATTGTTACATGAAAGGAGAGCAAGAGAGAATTCTACCATCGAAAACTCGGAATCAAGATCGCACCTATCTTGTGGTATATCTCGAACAATTTTTTGCACAGGAGCGGAATCAGGACAAACCTTCCGTGCAAAATTAAAAATCCATCGATGTGAATATTCTTCGCTTTCATTCGTTGAAGAGCGATTTCTCATGTTTCGAGCCACTTTCCATATTTTTTTCATTGACGTTTCTCGTGACAAACCTTCCACGAAATTTCGCCAATAAGCACGTTTTTTCCCTTTGATTAAGTTTTTAAATTGATCTTCAAGGGCTAAATACGTTTGAAAATTTTCAGGGGTTCCACGTTTCCGAAAAGCTTTAAATGCATTCGATTTTTCTACATAAAGCTTGGAACATTGGCTATCCCACCATAGATTGGGAGGCCTTCGGGAAATGGTGGAACCTGGGATGGGTTTCGTTTGAGCGCGAACCGCGCTGTCATAGATCAAACGAGAAAGGAAGTTATACTCCTCCAATGGAGGTAAACCATCTCTGGAATTGATGGCTAGAGCAATCGCGTCCGCATATTTTTTCCAGTCAATGTGTCTTGTGAGGTCATATGCCATGTTTATAGATTCAGAAGAATTCGACCCAATGGTGATGGAAATTTTGATTGGCAAGTGATCACTACCGTTGGGGTCCTGGATTACATTCCACTTGCAATCTAACGATAGTGAATTCGAGCAAAGCGAGAGGTCAAGAGCACTTGGGTTAGCAGGAGGTTTAGGTACACGTGTTGTTTCCCCAGTGTTCAAAAGTGTCATATTGAAGCTGTTACAAAGATCATATATCAACAGTGAACGATTGTCGTCGTACTGTTCCCCCCAGGCAGTTCCGTGAGAGTTGAAGTCTCCCAAGATCAATCGTGGCTCAGGAAGGAGTGAGCACATGTCAACAAGTTGCTTGCGGCTAACCGCAGCTCTCGGAGGCCAATACAAGCTGACAATACAGAGGTCTTTTCCTCTGATGTTTGCATGACAAGCAACAGCTTCAATCCCTCCAATAGGTGGAAGGTCAATTCGAAAAAATGAGTGGCACTTATTGATCCCCAATAGCACCCCTCCGTATCTGTCATCACGGTCCAAGCGTATAATATTAAAATCGTGGAAAGAGAGATCATCTCGCGAAGAAAGCCAAGTTTCGGACAGAGCAAAAACATCACAATTGAACTTATGAATTAAAAATTTGAATGTATCCAATTTAGGGATAAGACTACGACAATTCCACTGTAAAACAGTGATATCTCCGACCTCTCTATTTGAATTAGACATCAAGAGAGATAATCATTGCAAGGAGGGGCCATGTTTGCATCAATTGTTGCAAAATTGTCTTTAATACTGGAAGCATTGATATGACAATGGTTCTGATGGAGTCGGAAACATTAAAGCATGTGAAGATTTGAGCCACAAGGTCAGTCAACTTTATAAATCCCGATTGGGAAGTTGAACTTGACGGTAAAATAGGGACAGTTGGGGTTTTTGATGTTCCTTCGAGTGCTGGGTCGTTCGAAGGTGAATTATTCCCACGGAAGCCAGGAGGAACCTGATTTTGCTTGTCCGCTGCACTCGATTTTTTAGGCATGCTAACAGAGGGTATAACCGGAGGGGCTTGTACTTGAACTTTGGGAGTGGTCACATTTTTGCGCCGGGGATTCCCTTGGAAGATGTACGGTGTGCCCTCGTTAGCTGTATCCGCTTCCATTTCGTCAACTGGCAGCGAAGCGAAGACATTGTTTGCGGTTAAAGGTTGTTGCTGTTGGGCCAATGGAGAAGCGCCCTTTAAAATTTCCGCAAAAGTGCGCTTCGAGCGTTCCTTTAAAGAACGCTTCTGCTTCTCCCAGCGACTCTTGTAAGTTTCACAAGCCGAGAGCACGTGCGGAGTTCCTCCGCAATATGGACACTTTTGCTCAATCGCACTGCAGGATTTGTCCACATGTTGCTCTCCGCAAGTGGCACAGCGCTCCTTGTTGGCGCAGTAAGCTGCTGTGTGACCAACTGACTTGCATTTCAGGCAAGTCATGGGCTTTGGCACGAAGAGTCGCAGCGGTAGCCTCAATTTGTCCACCATAACGTAGTCAGGGAGGGCGGAGCCAGCAAAAGTGACTCTAAACGAGTCGGACGGCGTAAATTTCGATTCTTTCCCTTCCTGGGAGACTTTGCCGAGTTGTCGGCATTCTAAGATTTTAACCTTAATCAAAGGCAGCTTTTTAAATCTGCCATCTCCTTCCATAATTGATTTGCACGTCAGACCCGTTTCGGTTATCACCCCCGAGATTTCTACGTCATGGGAAGGCACGTAGACACGATATTCCAGGGTAAACCTCTGGTCGACGACAATACCGTTTGCGTCTTTCCAATCAGCTACGACAACACGCAGTTTGGTCGGTCTAACCTTCGAAATTTCTGTCACGGAGGAGTATCTTGCCAGATCTTTCATGATCTGAATAACATTAAGTGCTTTTCCGTTTGGCTTAGGCCTGAAGAAAACAACCCACGGACCAGTTCCAGGTGCATCTTCAGGATAGACCTTGACACGTGGAGAGAAGACTACAGGACGAGAAGGAGATGACGAGGATTGAAGGGGATCGGAGACAACAGGATGGGGAGGCGAAATCTGAGCTGTTGTAGGAGCGAGGGGGGTTGGAGAGGAGGTATTTGCAGGTTTTTTAGAGGGGGGCTTGCTAGAGTTAGCAGACTCGTCCCCGGACGAAACATCCTCTGATGTAGGAACGCGTTTAAGTGTCTTCGCTGTTCCTTTATTAGAACTTTTTTCAACCAGAGGGGAGTCATCATCAGAGATCTCCATATCTGGAGATCCTCCCCCTCCTTCTGCCATTCTGTAATTGGTACTTATATTCTAATAATTTGTTTTTAATAATAATAATAATAATTAAAAAAAAATAAAAAAAAAAATAAATCTTATATCTTATTTATTTCTATTCACCACAATGCACCCCAGTGCTGATGAACTGGCAACCGCTGCTTGCTTCTCAATCGGAGCGCTTGAGCGCTCGGCACTATCACACACCACTAAGAAGTGATGCTCTCCTTCACACTGCTGTAAGTTAGCAGCGAATCGCGCTGGTATTGTGTGCGTGCAACTGACCACCGATGTCCGACTTCGACTGCGATGGCGACAAATCGGCGATAACTGAAAGCCGGCTGGCCTTGCCAGGCTTTGACGATTCAGCCTTTCTTCCGAGTTCACACTGCGTTCCACGATATCTCGAACAATTCGAAAACGCGCGAAAAAAGCACACACGGGCGACAAAAAAAATAATAACAGCCAACGGTAACCGAAAACAATGCTTCAACGGAGACGCTCACAGCACACGACCGGTTGAACTTCGTACTTATGAGCGAAAACCCCAAAATTCACAATTTTAATTATAATATGATCAATTTAAATTTCGACTGATTATTGAAAAGGGAGTATTCAAAATCATTGATCTTTCTTGCAAAAAATCGTAATTCATGATCCAAATGTTTGAATGAAATATTATGTTTGACAAAGTTGTTAAAAATTCCATTAGCTATTACTAAATTAAGGACCGTAAAGAAATCTGCAAGCCATACGCCTTGGACCGCCTGTTTTGGGGCAAACTTGTACGCTTCATTTGTTCGGATTCCACGAATGAGATCGTTCCCTTCGTTGTGGAAGTGACGAAGGCGAGTCATCGGTAGGCCTTGCTAGATTCTTGGCAGACCAAGGATGTAACCATCAAGTTTAATACTTTGGCTGTTGATGTAAATACTTAAATACACAAAGTAGGATACAATGTATCAAAATAGATGACATCCAAAGACAGCGTGTAGAAAACACGGATTATTTCGTGATCCATCGGTAACAGACGGAACGCGAAACACGAGAAAACTCGTGAGCGGTCCTTAATGTGTTAAGAAAAAATAACATTCAAAATATACACTGAAGTCGCTTTTTACGCGGCTTTTGGAACTGTTCTTCTCACACTTTTTGGTATTCACGCGATTTGTTTTTACGCGGTTTTGTTTTACGCAGATGTTGGAAATTAAGCGGTTTTTTAAAGTTTTTTTTATACGCCGTGTCGCAATGCGCGGAAAACTGTGTTTCGAAGAAAAAAAAATCATTCGGAATTCATCGTTGAAACGCTCCGTTGTATGTCTCTCCATGCACTCCTTCAATGGCACTAACGTTCCTAACGTTCTCCTTCTCAACGTAGTATTATTTGCGTCATTTTTATTAGAACTTAGTTGCTATTTCTACCCCAAGCAATACACCCTGAATGTGTTCTGAGTGACAAGCTCTAGAATATGTACAAGTGCAAGCTAGAAAGGTTTTTGCGACGAAAAATCCTCCAGCCGTTCTGAAGGGAAAATACGGATATTGCATAATCAGTAAACAACGAGACCCCGCCACTCATTATGAACATCATTTATTATTTTGAAATAATATTTATGAACAGACAGTTAGAGGAAACAAAACGAACATGGATTTTTATTTGTCTCAGCATGGCCAGGACAACGCCATCCTACGATGTCGTGAGCTGTGCCAACAATTTATGGTCGACATGTACACAAAGATAGACAGCGAACGATTGCGATTCCTATGACGCGATATAGTGTATTCGACAAAATTTTAGATCTTGTTAAAATATATACTTTTGTCGAAGTCATCAACTTTCTATCTTTTATAGTTTTTGAAATATAATTCATTTTTGTATGAAGACTCCTGAAAAAAATTATGTTTTGAACGTAACATTTCTGTGAGTAAATTCTCACGTTTGACATGTTTCTAAATAGAGAAAAGTTAGCAGAGCATTTAAAATGCAATAATTCATACATAAAAGTGTAACCAATTGAACATCAATAGCATTTTTTCAAAGAAAAAAATGAAAAAGTTGTTGTTCGAAAAACTTCTTCCATGTAAATGTGCCCATAGTCCAATGTATGGAAACTTGTTGAAAATTTTGAGGGTTATTTAAAAAACTTTTTCGAATAACAACTTTTTTATGTTTTCTTTGAAAAAAATACAACTTATCCTAATTTAAAATGTTACGAATTAAACATTAACAGTATTTTTTCAAAAAAAAAAAAAAATTAAAAAGTTGTTGTTCGAAAAACTTTTTCCATGTAAATGTGTCCATCGTGCGATGTATGGAAAACTTGTTGGAAATTTTAAGGGCTTTTTATAACTATTTTTCTTCAGAATTTTAAAAGCATATGTTTTCGAGAAAAATGAATTCTAATTTCCAAAATATTTTTTTATTAAATTGAACTTTTTTCCAAAAAATCTTTGATAATTTTTAATGAATTCGAAAACAATTTCCTACATTCCATTCATTGACTAAAATTTTGTAGGTCTGATGGAATTTTTTTTTGTTGTTTTTATTTTGATTTTTTTCAACTTAATTTAAAAACTATAGGATCTACAAAAAGTTGGTCGGAGAATGAAATGTGGGAAATTACGTAGGTTTTCATTAAAAAATATCAAAGATTTTTTTTGGAAATATATTTAATTGAAAAAAAAAATTTTTTAAAATTCAAATTCATTTTTCTCGAAAATATATGCTTTTAAAATTCTGAAAAAATAGATATAAATAGCCCTTAAAATTTCCAACAAGTTTTCCATACATTGGACGATGAACACATTTACATGGAAAAAGTTTTTCGAACAACAACTTTTTTTTTTTTTCATTCAGCTCGCCCAGTCCGAAGACATCGGTCGCAAATTTGTTCGCGTCTATCATATAGTGGAGATTATACCGTTATCAGTGGCTGGTGAAGTTATTTCGCCCTAACGGGGTTCTCTTTATTGCGCGAGTGAGAAGAGCAGCAATCACAACCAGCGTGAGGAAGAAGTTCTCCACCGCGGGCGCGGTGCGTGTGCCGTATCATCGCTGTGTGTGCTTTATCATCGTCATCGATTCCATCATCGTGTGGTGGTGCGATTTACCGTTGCAGCTGTACCGAGCGATTGCCACGCGGTTCGATTGGGACACCGTTTCATTTCATTCGCATTGGTGTGCGATTTAGGTATAATATATATATTAGGTTTAGGAAGATAGAAGAATTCAAAATTATATTATTTCATATCTGCCGTAATGGCAGAAGGTCAAGTTGAAATGGAGATTGAAACTACTGTTTCCTCCTCACTAGCTACAACGGGGGCTGGGAAGTCGCTCAAACGCGTTCCCCCCTCAGAAGATGTCTCTTCAGAGAAAGAGTTAATTAACCTCAACAAGCCCCCCTCAAGAAAATTGGCAAACTTTTCCTCTTCGCCCCCTCCATCTCCCGCTTCCGTTCAACTCCCGAACTTGCCTCCCAGTCCTACTGATCCCGCTCCCGCTCAACAATCGACCTCGTCCTCCCCCTCAGTTGTTTCCTCTCCTCGTGTCAAGGTCTATCCAGACGATGCACCTGGAGCTGGTCCATGGGTTGTTTTTTTCCGGCCCAAACCTAAAGGAAAATCTATTAATGTCATTCAGGTTTCGAAAGATCTGGCAAGATTTTATTCCTCCGTGGTCGAAATCTCTAAGGTTAGGCCGAACAAACTGCGTGTTGTCGTGAGTGATCGGAAACACGCAAATGCAATTGTGATCGACGAGAGGTTCACCCTAGAGTATCGTGTCTACGTGCCATCCCATGACGTAGAAATCTCGGGGGTGGTAACTGAAACGGGTCTGACGTGCCAATTGATAAAAGAAGGAGTTGGTAAATTCAAAAGACTCCCTTAGGTGGGCGTTAAAATTTTGGACAGTCGCCAACTAGGTAAAGTATCCCAAGAAGAGGGAAAAACGAAATTCACGCCGTCAGACTCGTTTCGAGTAACTTTTGCTGGTTCGGCCCTCCCTGACTACGTCATGGTGGACAAATTGAGACTGCCTGTGCGACTCTTCGTGCCAAAGCCCATGACTTGCAACAAATGCAAGTCAGTTGGTCACACTTCAGATTATTGTGCCAACAAGGAGCGCTGTGCAACTTGCGGAGAGCAACATGTGGGAGAATCCTGCAGTGCGACTGAGCATAAGTGTCCATATTGCGGGGGATCCCCACACGTGCTCTCAGCTTGAGAAACTTACAAGAGTCGCTGGGAGAAACAAAAGCGCTCTTTGAAGGAACGCTCAAAACGCACTTTTGCGGATATTTTAAAGGGCGCTTCTCCACTTGCCCAACAACAATCAATCAACACTCAAAATGTCTTCGCCACGTTGCCCGTTAACGAAATGGAAGCGGACACAGCTAACGGGGGCACACCGTTCATTTTCCAAGGGAATCCCCGGCGCAAAAATGTGACCACTCCCAAAGTTCAAGGACAAGCCCCACCGGTTATACCCCCTGTTAGCATGTCTAAAAAATCGAGTGTAGCGGACAAGCAAAATCAGGTTCCTCCTGGTTTCCGTGGGAATGGTTCACCTTTGAACGGCCCAGCACTCGAGGGGACATCAAAAACCCCAACTGTCCCTGTTTTTCCGTCTAGTTCAACTTCCCAATCGGGATTTATAAAGTTGATCTTCACGTGTTTTAACGTTTCCGACTCCATCAGAACCATTGTCATCTCAATGCTTCCAGTGTTAAAGACAATTTTGCAGCAATTGATGCAAACATGGCCCCTTCTTGCAATGATTATCTCTCTTGATGTCTAATTTAAATAGAGAGGTCGGAGATATCACTGTTTTACAGTGGAATTGTCGTAGTCTTATCCCTAAATTGGATACTTTCAAATTTCTAATTCATAAATTCAATTGTGATGTTTTTGCTCTGTCCGAAACCTCTCTCTCTTCTCAAAATGATCTCTCTTTCCACGATTTTAATATAATACGCTTGGACCGCGATGACAGATACGGAGGGGTACTATTGGGGATTAATAAGTGCCACCCATTTTTTAGAATTGAACTTCCACCTATTGGAGGGATCGAAGCTGTTGCTTGTCATGCAAACATCAGAGGCAAAGACCTCTGTATTGTCAGTTTGTATTGGCCTCCGAGAGCTGCGGTTAGCCGCAAGCAACTTGTTGACATGTGCTCACTCCTTCCTGAGCCACGATTGATCTTGGGAGACTTCAACTCTCACGGAACTGCCTGGGGGGAACAGTACGACGACAATCGTTCATCGTTGATATATGACCTTTGTAACAGCTTCAATATGACCGTTTTGAATACTGGGGAAACAACACGTGTACCTAAACCTCCTGCTAACCCAAGTGCTCTTGACCTCTCGCTTTGCTCGAATTCACTATCGTTAGATTGCAAGTGGAATGTAATCCAGGACCCCAACGGTAGTGATCACTTGTCAATCAAAATTTCCATCACCATTGGGTCGAATTCTTCTGAATCTATAAACATGGCATATGACCTCACAAGACACATTGACTGGAAAAAATATGCGGACGCGATTGATCTAGCCATCAATTCCAGAGATGGTTTGCCTCCATTGGAGGAGTATAACTTCATTTCTCGTTTGATCTATGACAGCGCGGTTCGCGCTCAAACGAAACCCATCCCAGGCTCCACTATTCGTCGAAGGCCTCCCAATCCATGGTGGGATAGCCAATGTTCCAAGCTTTATCAGGATAAATCGAACGCATTTAAAGCTTTTCGAAAACGTGGAACCATTGAGAATTTCCAAACGTATTTGGACCTTGAAAATCAATTTAAAAACTTGATCAAAGGGAAAAAGTGTGCTTATTGGCGAACTTTCGTGGGAGGTTTGTCACGAGAAACGTCAATGAAAAAATTATGGAAAGTGGCTCGAAACATGAGAAATCGCTCTTCAACGAATGAAAGCGAAGAATATTCACATCGATGGATTTTTAAATTTGCACGGAAAGTCTGTCCCGAATCCGTTCCTGTGCAAAAAATTGTTCGAGATATACCACAAGATAGGTGCGATCTTGATTCCGAGTTTTCGATGGTAGAATTCTCTCTTGCTCTCCTTTCTTGTAACAATTCGGCTCCAGGAACAGATAAAATTAAGTTCAACTTGCTGAAAAACCTCCCTGATGTGGCGAAACATCGCTTGTTGAATTTATTCAATCGGTTTCTGGAGCATAATGTTGTTCCAGATGATTGGAAACAAGTGCGAATTATAGCTATTCAAAAACCCGGAAAACCCGCGTCCGACTTCAATTCGTACCGCCCAATAGCAATGCTGTCTTGTATACGGAAATTGTTGGAGAAAATGATCTTGTTTCGCCTTGATCGTTGGGTTGAAACGAATGGCTTACTCTCAGATACACAATATGGGTTCCGCAGGGGCAAGGGGACGAATGATTGTCTTGCGTTGCTTTCTTCAGAAATTCAAATGGCTTACGCCGAAAAAAAACAAATGGCTTCAGTATTCTTGGACATAAAGGGGGCCTTTGATTCTGTTTCAATAGAGGTTTTGTCAGACAAATTACACTCTCGGGGTCTACCGCCTCTATTGAATAATATGTTATATAACTTGCTTTGTGAGAAACATTTGAATTTTTCTCATGGATATTCGGCAGTAAGTCGGGTCTCTTACATGGGCCTCCCTCAGGGCTCATGTTTAAGCCCCCTTTTGTACAACTTCTATGTAAGCGACATTGACAATTGCCTTACACAAAATTGCAGCTTAAGACAACTTGCAGATGATGGAGTAGTGTCTGTCGTAGGATCAAAAGAATCCGACCTGCAAGAACCCTTACAAGATACATTGAACAATTTTTCAACCTGGGCCATTGGGCTAGGGATCGAATTCTCCACGGAGAAAACAGAGATGGTGGTTTTTTCTAGGAAGCATAGACCAGCAAAACCAAAGCTTCAACTTTTGGGTAAACCAATCACTCATGCTATGTCATTCAAGTATCTTGGGGTCTGGTTCGACTCCAAATGTACTTGGGGGGCCCATATTAGGTATCTGAGTAAAAAATGCCAACAAAGAATAAACTTTCTCCGTACAATTACCGGCACCTGGTGGGGAGCCCATCCAGAAGATCTTATAATGTTGTATCGAACAACTATTCTCTCAGTGATGGAGTATGGCAGTTTCTGTTTTCAATCAGCTGCCAAAACACACCTCATTAAACTCGAGCGAATTCAGTATATTTGTCTCCGTATCGCGTTGGGATGTATGCCCTCAACGCATACCATGAGTCTCGAGGTTCTGGCAGGCCTACTCCCACTAAAAGATCGCTTCAATTTATTATCTCTTCGGTTCTTCATCCGGTGTAAGGTCATGAACCCATTGGTGATCGGAAATTTTGAGCAGCTGATCGGGCTAAATTTTTATTCTGGATTCATGACTTCATATCATGAATTCATCTCCATGCAGGTTGATCCTTCTTCGTATATTCCCAACCGTGTTTGTTTTCCTGACTACATCAATTCCTCTGTACATTTTGATCTGTTCATGAAGGAGAAAATCCATGGAATTCCAGATTATCATCGATCGGGGATCGTTCCTACGATCTTCAATGCAAAATATGGGCGTATCAATTGTGATAATATGTACTTTACTGATGGGTCCTCTATGAATGAGTCCACAGGATTTGGAGTGTTCAACGAATTTTTTAGCACCTCCCACAGTCTTCAGAATCCTTGCTCAGTGTATATTGCTGAATTGGCAGCAATACACTGGGCGCTGGACAGCGTCGCCTCACGACCTGTTGAACACTATTACATTGTAACGGATAGTCTTAGCTCTGTCGAAGCTATCCGTTCAGTGAGGCCGGAAAAGCACTCGCCGTACTTCCTTGAGAGAATACGAGAAATTTTGAGTGCTTTAACCAGACGCTGTTATGTCATTACCTTTGTCTGGGTCCCCTCACATTGCTCAATTCCGGGTAATGAGAGGGCTGACTCATTGGCAAAGGTAGGTGCAATTGAAGGCGATATTTATCAGCGCCAAATCGCCTTCAATGAATTTTATTCTTTAGTCCGTAAAAATACCATCGTTAAATGGCAACGTAAGTGGAACGAAGATGAATTGGGTCGGTGGCTTCACTCGATTATCCCTAAGGTTAGCCTCAAACCATGGTTCAAAAGTCTGGACTTGAGTCGGGACTTTATTCGCACCTTCTCCCGACTCATGTCCAATCACTGTTCGTTAGATGCACTACTCTTCCGTTTCAATCTTGCCAGCAGCAATCTCTGCGTTTGTGGCCAAGGTTATCACGACATCGAGCACATTGTTTGGTCGTGCGAGGTGTATCTGGTCGCCAGATCGAATTTAAAAAACTCCCTTCGGGCCCGAGGAAGACAGCCCAATGTGCCGGTGAGAGATGTGTTGGCTCGGTTAGACCTTGATTACATGTCCCAAATATACGTCTTCTTAAAAGTTATCGATCTTCGTGTGTGATTGTCCTTATATCCTTATATTTTCCTTTTCCTTTTCCTTCGCGAGAAATTAAATCCCTTCTTACTAACAATAGAATAAGGTAAAATGTAAATACATGTTAGATATAAGATAGGCTTAAGAATTGAGTATGATGAATGTGAGTGCGAATGTGAGTGTGAACATTGTCAACATATCCTTATATCCCTTCCTTTTCCTGAAAAAAATGTCACCCTTCTAAACTCGAGCAAACCGCGAGTAATCGGTTCTCTACTTCATTAACACTAGAATTAATGAAAAATGATTATATATACTTGTAACAATACAGATAGGAGTTCGGCTCCTTTAAACTTATGTAACTGAGCCTGTAAAAATAAACGATTTAATAAAAAAAAAAAACAACTTTTTCATTTTTTTTTCTTGAAAAAATACTGTTAATGTTTAATTCGTAACATTTTTTTAACATTTAATTCGTAACATTTTAAATTAGGATAAGTTGTATTTTTTCAAAGAAAACATAAAAAAAATGTTATTCGAAAAACTTTTTCCCTGTAAAAATGCCCATCTTCCGATGAATGGACGACTTATTAGAAATTTGAAGGGCTATTCATATATATATTTTTGCAATTTTTTTCCAAAAATTTTTTGGTATTTTTATGTAAAAATTTAAATAATTTCCTGCATTTCATCTTTTGACATAAATTTTATAGATATCATAGTTTTGAGGTTATAGTTTTTTGTAAAAAATTAGGAAAAAAAATTGGCTTTTTCCAAAACGTATTCTAATTATTTTTCGAATATTTCAAGTATGCAAAGTTGCTCAAATGACCCATGTCTTTATACCCACATATTTTCACTACTATCCGAGATGGTGCTACCAACGGCCAGTCGAGTTGGCATGAAATTCGTCTAAAACATTCAAACACACTTACAATACACTAGCTGTTTTTCATTTAACACACATCATATTCTCTAGAACTAATTTGTCTGACAGAACAACGTTTTCCGGGTCAGCTAAGCTAGTATTTTTATACATTTTAGTTTTTGGAAATTTTTATTTTTTTTTATTTTGAGACTAAGTACTGCTTTTTTCTATTTAAATGTATTCGCAAGGGTGTTTTCGTATTTTTTCTGTTTGAAATTTTCATCTTCGAATTGCGATGCAATCTTTTCATTTTGACAATCTTCTCTGTTTAAGGGGGTATATAATTAATATCATAAGAAGTATGTGATTTTCGCGATTTTTCACAACGAGAAACTAAAAGTTACTATGATTATTCTGATATCACAGTTTTATTAAGTATATGTTACTTAACAAACAAAAAAATGGTGTCAATTGGACTGTCCCTTCAATAGCCGCAACCGGTTTGTTTTGTTGAATCCTTTCCGCCAAAACCTTATAAACTGGTTGGAGTTGTACAAGTTTTTCTTGTGGACCGATTCCAACTAATGTTTTTTTTAACGTGATCTTGAATATATTTCCTGTCATCGTACGGAGGATTTTTAAAAAATATTGATTTTTGAAAAAAAAGCGACATTTTTTGTAAAAAAAATCGAGACAAAAAAATTCACTAAAATTTTATTTTTCAAAATATCAAAAAAAAAAATCCTACATACGATGACAGGAAATTTAGTGGAGAGAATCTGAGAAAAACTATTTCATCAAAATTGGATGGACCGTTCCGGAGGCAGAACTCCCACCAGTTTGTAAAAATTAGTTTTGAAAAAAACGCGTTTTAAATTTTGGATCCGCGCTCCATACGCAAAGACTTAGGTCCACTAATTGGCTTGTAACTTTGGAACGGAGCATCGGACAAACCTGGGACAGTAAAGTAGACATCCCATAGAAGGCCAGATTTTTTTTTAAATTTTCTCAAGTTTCCATAGTGTACTACTGCCTTAATTTTTTAAAAACACATCTACTTAATTTGGATTTTGCAGGACAAATGGTTAATATGAAATTGTAATTTAGGGTAGTTGCTACCGTATGTAGGAAATTCTTCTTGTGATTCGTTAAATTCCGCCATACTTCGGTTCTCATCGCCAATGACGCAGAACATACAAAATATGTTCTGAATATATTACTCCGATCTCCGATGCAAATGTTTCCATTGAAGTAAGTGGATCACCGTGGACGACATTACCACCGCCGTCGTTGTCGTCGTCACGGAGCATGACGACGCATGTGTATATCATCTTCACACGCCGTTCAACGCGTAAAAGCGTTACTTTGTAGTCGCGATGCGCACAAGCAACGCGCGTCGGGCGCCTTTCTTGGACACCTAAACAGGAACTGCTACCACTGATAACACTGATGATAATGGAGAAGTACATGTCGTTCGGTAAGCATTGGTGTTCGGTTATACCCTGCAGCAGCAGGGGTGTACTGCATTTGCCTTCAGTGCGAATGCGCACAAAAAGTGCACCCAAAAATACACCACTGAACTCTAAACACAAACGGCGCGTACGCTCGTGGAGAATCGTGCGGAAATTAAGGTCACTGGAGATAATTTTCCTCCTAAACACATTCGCGAAATTGTGGCGAAGAAGCTGACAGCTGATAACAACAGCCGTATGCAACGATGGAAGACCTGAGTTACTGTTCACCGTCGAATATGCAGAAACGATTGTTAACTGCGAACGGTTTCGAAACCCTAGTGTTCGTGCGAATGCGACTGTTTTTGCTAACATTCTGAGCCAATTTTGCGATACACAACACAGCCTCATCGAATCTTCTAACGCTCATATTCGTTTACGCCGAAGCCCATAAAAAGGTAAACAGGCGCGCACAGACCCACATAAAATATTCCACGTTCGCCTCCATCCTTGAAAATGGTACGCGAAACACAACCAAAGAAAAATATACGCGCAAAAAATCGAGTGAAGTTGATGGTGAGAAGCGGGAGGGTCAGCAGCGCTACGCGCCACATAATTAGAACAAATGTCGAAAAACGTAACAACACGCTTATGATTTATTGACCTGGGTCTCCTTCTGCCATTCCCTGCAGCAGTATTCTTTTTGGCGATTGTTGGTCGCTGTTGATTTTGTTGCACATTGTTTCGTTGTTCTCTATGTTTAGGCTGCTCTGAAGACGGGACAACACAGTTGAAAACTGAACGAAATTTGTGATATAACAACTCTACACAATACCTACATCGATCCAATTTTCGACATCTTTATATTCGGCGAAGTGCTACTCTGCAAATGCATGTGCCATTGTAGCAAAAAGATGATAATCTGACGGGATCAGTTCTGGAGAATACAGCGGGCGCTGTAAGGGTTCCCAATAAGGGTTTTTATTGCGTCCTTGGCGGCTTTAGAAGTGTGCGCTGGTGCGTTTCCATACTACTTTACCATGTTCTCGGGCTCATTTAGACCTTTTTCTATCAATGCAAAGTTTCAATTCATCTTTTTTTTTTTGACGGTAGCGATCTGTATTCACCGGTTTTAGTAGCTCATGGTACATAAATAGCTCTTGGTTCCACCACACACAGAGCATCACAGAAAAAAGTCATGTTTTTTTTTTGCTCAAGATTCTCGGAATAAATTCATTTTTCGTCGATGATGACAATCCAATGCACAACCGATTTCCTTTGGTGTCGTTGAAGAAACATTTCACAAATGTTTTTATGCGTTGCTCCATTTACCTTTCACTTAAGACAGTATTCTAGTCTAGAATTTTGAAAAAAATCTATTTTTTTCCTTCATAATTCTGTTATTTAAGCTTTCAAGAATATACCATAGAAAGGACTTATCGAAAATCCTATTATTTTACCGATTTCGAGCCATTTTAGTGATGCGATTTCTAACCTGGTACGGCCATAACAATGAAGTTCAAACGCGTTTTTCCCGAAACTAATTTTTTCAAACTGACGTACACGATATCTCAAGTTCTACTGAATCGATTCATGTCGAAATTATATGAACACAATCTGTATGCATTTGTCTATCTCTGAAAAATGATATTTTTAAAATCATAATATTTAAAAAAAATCGAGTAACATAAGAAGAAACGTCTTTAAAATTTTCAGTTAGGTTTGCCTCAGCGAGATCCAATATTTATGCTCCAGGCAAATATTCTCCATCGTTGTTCCTCTTCTTATTTTCTTTGTTCACGGTAGCTTTAAATCATTCCCCTTCGTTGATCGCCGATAAGTTGCTCGATATGGACGGCATGAGTAGAGAAGCTCACAAATGAGCAGAATAAATGTATGAGAAAACGGAAATGCTTCCAGTTTTCGTCAATTGAAACCGTTTACACATCAGGGGATTGTAATGTATAACATAAAAAACAAATATTAGGGAATTTTCGATTCGTTTGGTATGTAAATCGTCTAAATCCGTTCCTGGCCAAAATAGTTATTAACTTTATTTCATAAAAACTGTTCTCGGGTTTGGCACCCTTTATGAAAGACGTAGTTCTACGTCAAAAGTAGCGAAAATAGCAAATGCTCTTTATTCGAAATGAATCTCGACATTTTTAATACGCTGAACAACCAAATTACTTTGTTTTTTGTAGAATTTATTTCCGCAGGTGAAAAAAATGGCATGTCAAATCGAAGGAATGCATACAAGCCTACTAGAAATATTTGAAACATCAACATCTGAATATATATTCAGATCTCTTGACTCCAAATCCAGATTTTGGGCTCAGTTCCAGATATAGATAATTGCTCCCGATTCTGGATTCCACATTCCAAAATTCAGACACAAATTCGTAGTCCTTATCCATCTTCCATCAGACTCCGTTCAGATGTCGGATCAGATCGATTTATGCCGAGATTCAGGTTCGGGTTATAGATTCCATAGACAATATTCAGGTTCAGATAACAGCTTCGAATTCATCTCCTTCAGGTACTAGCTCCATATTACGGATTCGGATTCCAGATTCTGGGTTTGAATTCTAGCTTCGCAAATTTCTAAATTCCTAGAAAAAAATAGATATTGTTTTCCAGATTCTACTTTGGATACAGATACTAAACAGGATTCTTCGACCCTAATGTTAGATGCAGATTCAGATTCCATGATTTGTTTCTCATGTGTCAGATTTCGGATTATGTTTCAGTATCTGGAAGATGTCTGGAAGAGATCTCAGACGAGTATTCTACACTTAAATTTTGAATTTTAATTCGAGTTATCGAGTTATCAGATACAGATTCTAGTTCCAGGCTTCAGACATGGATTCGTATCCCAGGTTTGTATTTCTGTTCCAGCTCCCCAGATTAACTTTCTACACGGAATTTCGATCAGATTTCAGGATTTTGAAGAAATGTATGTCAATTGAGTGTGAGATTTAAAATTCGTATTTCTAAATTCAGATTCCATATTCACAATAATTTCCCAAATTCAGATCCCAAGGATTCCAGGCCAACTACTTTTTTTAGACTAGAATTTCGTAATCAGATTCCAAATAAAGCTCAGATTCATTTCAGATACCAGATCTGGATTTCAGATTCAGGTGAAGATTTCGATCGTAGATTCCCGGATTTCATAAATTCGGCCTCCGATACTGTTTCTAGGTTCGGATCCCGGACTTCGGAATTTATTTCATTCCATATTACAGATTTGGATTCCAGATTCTGGATGTGAAATCTAGATTACCAAAGGGTTGAATTCGTGAGATTTCAGATTAAGATTCCAGATTCCAGAGATTCCAGATCTCAAATGAAGTTTCTTGACTCGGATTTTGAATTTAAACTTTAACTATCATATTTCAGATATAGATTTCTAGTTTCATAATCCAAACATGGATTCATATCGCAGATTTCAGATGTGAGTTCTGTGAGTTCTAAATCCAAAAACATTATTTTCAGACTCTTATGTTGAATTCAGTACCAGATTCTGGGTTCTTAGTTTCAGATTTCAGATTTCATATACAGGAAAACCTGTTTTTTGCGGTTTTTTTGTGCGATTTTTTTGTGCGGTTTTCTGTTCTTATGCGGTCTTTTTGTGCAATTTTATTGTGCGGTATATGAAAAGAAGCATATTTGACGAAGTTATCGTCCATTTAGTTTTTTTCGCATTTCAGTGCGAAAAAAGCATATTTACGTCTAAATTATCCACTTCTCAAAGAATTACCATCCTTCCATCAAATGCTCTAAGTTTAGTTTAGTTTAGTTTATTCATTACTGACATGACATGATTTCTAACAGTAACAAGTTTCGATATGAACTAAAAGCACAACACAGGCACGCGCAATCGAAAAGGCAAACTGGCCCATTGCAAAGCAACAAAAAGAAATCGAACGGTGAACGGCGTGGATTTGAGCTATTTTCTTGGGGGAAACTTGTTTTATGCGGTCCCTATCTACCGTACAAAAAATTTGGTTTCTAGCCTTGGATTCTGAACTGATAGTTTAATTATCGAATCCGAATATTTCCATATCCGAATGACCGATGCAGATTTTTCATTCCAGACTCGGAGTACAGATTCATATTCGGAAAAAAATCGGATTTTTGTGTTTCTAAACCCCGACTAAAATTTTAGATCGGATTTCGAATAGAGATGTGAATTAAGATCGAGATTTCATATTCGTTTTCCGGAATTCGGATTTCAGATTCACAATAAGTTTCCAGATATGGAACTCAAGATTCGAAATAATGTGTTTGGACTTAGTTCAAAAAATCCGTATCCTGATGAAGAATTTAGATAAGATTTCTTGACTAGACCATGGAGGATATTAATCTGAGAAAGCAATGTTTGTGGAAAATGGCGAGCAATTGGAAATGACAATCTCTCACCTCGCTTTTTCTAGATCATTCCTGGAATATCTATGAATTTGTGGTCCGGTGTTGTCACACTGTAGAATTATCTTGTCTTGTGTCTTCCGATAATTTTACCTTCATAATTCAAAATATTTGCTTCTGAATTGTTTAAACAAGTTTTTAAACATGCATACCGATGGAGCATAATTTTTCTAAACTTCGACAAGGAAACGATGACTATCAATTGGATTAAAAAGACAATACAATCAAACTGCATGCAAATGACGTTTTTTCCGATACAAAGTGCGACCTTTTCAATGCCTTAGAATTTTGGTTGTTCCCACTTGAATAATATGACCTGTACTACGTTATGAAGCTGAAGTGCAAGCCTTTCATTAAAAAGTGTTTCCAACCTAAACATATAACCAATAGTGCGACATTCGTCAGATAATTATTATAATTCCGTACGGTCCGTATTTGTACACCTAAAAACGTTTTAATCGAACACAGCATGATAGAATTCCAGTAATTCAGAATTCCCATCAATTCAGATTCAAATAGCTGATAGTAAATTTCCATTGAGATTGTTTCATTGAGAATCATAGATTATATTCAAGATCCAGATCCAGTTACAGTTCCTAGATCTCTAGACTCATAATTTGGAGAGAGATTTGTTAGGATTTCAGATGGTGAACTCAAACAAAAACTCTGGACTCTGGTTTCACATTAGGATTCTAGGTATGGAATCCAGACTAAAATTGTGGTTAACTTTTTCAAATTTTAGATTGAACCTCAAATTCATATACCAAATTTCCACATAACGACTTGAATTCCGAGCAGAAATATCCCTCCTATTTTCGGATTCTCTCTACAGATTCTGTATCCAGTGTATGGATTCAAAATTTGAAATGCAGAACCAAATCCAGATTCTAGATTTGCAATCCCAAAATTGCCATCAAGATTATGATCCCAGATTCGAGTTCCAGATTTGTAAATTTAAAGAAACTGAAGCTGATAAATTTTCATTGAGATTGTTTCGTTGAGAACTATGGAATAGATCTAAGATTCAGATGCATTTTTAGATTCAGATCCAGTTATAGACCTCTAGACTCATATTTCAGAGGACGCATATTGAGAATTGCTGATGTTAAGTTCAGATGGAAGACTGGAGATTCTGATTTCATGTTAGGATACCACGAATCCGGTTTGGTTATTGCAAATTCAAATTAGATTTAATTTACCAAATTCCTAGATAACGTTGATAGCTTTTAATTCCGCATTCCGATACCCCTCCTATGGCCGGATTTCTTATTCAGGTTCGGTATCTAGTTTCTAGATTCAGAATCAGGTCCCAGAGTCAGATTCAGAACTCTTGATTCCAAACTCATATTTTGGACTCAAGTTCAGATTTACAGATCCAAATTTCTTACTGTGATTCCTTGTTCCAAACACAAATTTGTATTCCCACAATTGTGCAGAAAAGATTTATGATTTGGCTGTCGTGTCCGAGTGGTTAGCATCACGAATATGACGTCAGGACCAAATACCCGGGAGGTTCATATTCCAGTTTTGGATTCCAGGTTCTAGCTGTAGATTTTGAATTCCCGAATTTCTAAATTTCTAGAGAAAAGAAACGGATTTAGTATTTCTGATTCTTGATTCTACTTCGAATATCGATACTGAATATGATTTCCAGAATCTCAATTTCAGATCCAAATATTTTTTTCCTGATCCGAATGACAAGTACAGACTTCCCGCTCCAGACTCCAGACACGGATTTATGTTACAAATTGGATTTTTGTTTCTACTCCTCCTATTAAATTATTGGACCAGACCTCCGGAAGATTTTAGATTCATATTTTGGAATTCAGGATTCAGATCCACATTAAGTTTCTCGATATGGATCTTTAGATTCCAGATGAAATCTTCAGTCTTAGAACTCTGATTTCAGGACGAGGAATCTGAATCCCGATGAAGATTTGAGATACATCTTTTAGGATAGATCTTCCAACTAAGGTTCCTTTGTTAGATTCCAGACCTGCATTTTAGATTACTAGAACTGTATTCCAGATTCAGATGAAGATTTTGTTCGTAATTTCCGCTACCGGTACAGTTTATAAGTTTTACAATCCGAACTCATAGTCTAGACTCTGAGATTTCAACTCCAGGCCCAACAATTTCAGATTGAAATGCCAAACTCAGATTATAGTATAAGTAATTTAGATTCGTATTCAGATATAGGTTTTAAACGTTTCTTGATCACATTTGCGAGCTCAGAATGTAGTATTCGAATTTTAGATCCAGATTCGGTTATATGTTTTCAGATTCAGATTCGAGTTATAGGTGCTTCAAGATCATTTCTTCTCTAACTGAAAAAAATGTAAAATCAACAAAGAATCAATAGCAATATCGATAATGAACACCTTTTACACCTTTTTTACTAATGATTCTTTGTTAATTATACATCTCTTCATAATTTTTTTACCGATACTCAATTAGAACATGAAAAGCTTTTCAACAGGGATTTAACACACTGAGTTTGGGATTGAAAATCTGTTGGAGACTATCTTCAATTCACTATGGATTGAAATATTATAGAGCTATAAACATTATTCAAGTTCACTATGTTCACCTAGAGCAGGGGTACCGATACCGATAATGGTTTTTCAGGGGTCGACATGAACGAAAATTGATTTTGGGGGTCGACGAGGTCTAAAAATTGACCTCCATTAATTAAATTCTTGTTAGAAACATTCAAAATACAGTATAAGTTGTCTAACGTGATCCAACTTAATTCCTAGTAGTTTTTTAGGTAAAAAGTATTTATATTGTAATTTTTAAAACTCAACAAATAGATGTGCGTGCATAAGTTCGTATAAGATGAAAAAATTGGCAAGTGCACTTGGCATTTGGGTTCTGAAATTTGTTGGAACTTGAATACATTCATTTACTAATTTATACCGAGAGATTACATTAGTAGAATTACAGGGTGTCGACTACCTTGAAAATCCTTGAAAATCAGGGAATATCAGGGAATTCAAATATGGTCAGGGAAAATCAGGGAAAATCAGGGAATTTTACCACAATCAGGGAAAAATGAAATTCGTTGGATATAAAATATAAAAGTTTTTAGCCTTCCAGGTTTTATGTGTACATTTACTTCAGTGTATGTTGTTTGTTTTTGTCTGTGAAAATGGCGCGAAAGTAGAAGTCTTTTACTTTCGTGCAGTTTTTGCCAACTCCGTGTTAAGCCGTTATTTATCAGATACCATCATCTCGAGCACCAGTTTGACAATTGTTGAATGCAACTGACAGCTGATATATTTGCGCTTTCCGAGCACAGCCAGTAAGATAGGCGATGTCACGGGGCTGTTTTTTCGACCATTTGAAAGATGTGTTTGCGTAAGAAGAAATAGAACTGCAAGAATTTAAGTTTGAATTTCGTTCAACGGAAGCGACTGTTGGTGCTCGTAGGCAGAAACAGAACTGCAAAAATTTAAGTTTGAATTTCATTTAATGGAAGTGATTGTTGATGCTCGCTTTGTGTTAAAGTTGAGGTGGGTGAGCCAATTTTATAATCGGTGAATACAGTAAAATAATTTATTCATTATTTTAGCAGAGAGGTACGATAAAATCATAAGGTTGTCTGGCATTCTTCCCCGACTATCAACTGAAGCGAAGGTGTAGTGTACTGACAATTTACAGTGACCTTTTTTACTGATAATTATTATCTTTATCATAGGAAATCCAGTAGAACTTAGTTCGAAATGGCAAGCAAAACCACGTTCCAAGGCGTTTGGTTGCATGACCCGGAGTTTTCATCATGGTTGAAACGAATTGACACTAAGCTAGGATGCGCATACTGTTCTGTATGTTCCTGTGAAATAGTTCTCAGCAACATGGGCAAACAGGCTCTCAAAAGTCATATGAAATCAAAGAAGCATAGTCAACGAACCACAGCCGGAAATATTTTCAAATATCTAATGAGTGATTCACACCAAACGTTCGAACCAGGCACTTCCAAGAATATCGGATTCAGTTGTGCTAGAAATGATCATCCACCTGTGGAATCAGTACCTACTGTTGCGATTCCTTCAGTTTCCTCTGCGAGCATTCTACCTCCTTCGAAAACTATCGATAAATTCATGCTGAAAAACGATACCATCAAAGCTGAGATCCTGTGGTGTTTGGAAACAGTTATGTGTCACAAATCACTCCGCACAGCTGAAAAGGACATGGTAGTATTGAGAACAATGTTTCATGATAGCCAGATTGCTGAGAAGGTTCAACTAGGCCGTGATAAAATGAGCTACATGATGCTGTTTGGCATTGCCCCCTATTATAAATCTGAGCTCGATAAAACTCTGCATAATACAAACTGCATTGTCGTTGGTTTTGACGAGTCCTTAAATAAGACTACAAAAAAGCAGCAAATGGATCTAAATGTCAGATTTTGGGATGAAGAAAAGAAGGAGGTGGTAACTCGTTACATGACCTCAATGTTCTTGGGACGATCTCGAGCAACAGATTTACATGCAGCTTTTAAAGAAGGCCTGGGAAATATCCCTTTAAACAAGCTTCTTCAGGTGTCGATGGATGGTCCCAACGTGAATTGGTCATTTTTACGCGAGCTGAAAATGGACTTTGAACATGGAGAAGAAAGGCTCTTGGATTTAGGTAGCTGCGGATTGCATATTTTGCACGGTGCATTCAAGGAAGGTGTTCGCTGCTCTGGATGGAATGTTACGAAGTACCTGCGAGGCATCTATCACATCTTCAAAGATGTTCCAGCACGACGCGCTTTATTCACATCGTATTCGGGAAGTGCTGTGTATCCACTGAAGTTTTGCGCTCACAGATGGTTGGAAAACATTAACGTAGCACAAAGAGCTGTGGAGATTACTCCTCATATAAGGAAGTTCGTTGAGGGTGTTCAGAATGACAAAATTGAACCAAAATCAGATTCGTACGTCGATGTAGTTGAGTGTCTAAAAGATCCTCTACTGTTGGCTAAGTTGACCTTTTTCAAATCCGTTGCCGCTGAAGTAGAACCATTTTTGCGCGAGTTCCAAACGGATAATCCCATGGTGCCATTTTTGTATAACAATTTGAGTCAAATGGCTAGAAGTATATTGGGAAGATTCATGCAGATCGATCAGCTAAAGAACATCACTCAGGTATATTTAATCTCTTGTGGATAATTCATTCTATCAAATGATTGATCCAATAGCAATTTTATTGCTATTTGAATAAAATTTACTGTTTTCATTTCTTTCAGGTAACAATAGAAGAGATCAATGAAGCCAAGAATCATTTACCAATGAAAGAGATTGTATTGGGTTTTGAAACAAGAAAAGTTTTAAAAAACTCGTCAAAATTGACCCAAAAACAAATTCTGCAATTTCGTCTGGAATGCAAAGGATTTTTGAAAGCACTGATTCTAAAGCTTATGAAGCGATCGCCATTGACGTATCCTGTGACGAAAGCCGCATCCTCTCTTGACCCTTCAGTCATTGATTCCGATCAAAAATTGGCTGGAAAACGATTCGAAAAGCTTTTAACTATATTGATGGATTTTGGTCGTATCAGTGGAGCTTCAGCAGACTTGGCACTGAAACAATATTTAAAATTAGTTGGTAGCAACAAAAGCAACAAGTTTGCCTACTATGATCGGAAAAATGAACGACTGGACCATTTCTGGAAGGGATTGCTATCGGGGGATGAGTTTATGGAACTTTTTACCATCGTAAAAATGATCTGCTGTCTCTCGCATGGAAACGCCAACCTTGAGAGGGGCTTTTCCATTAACGCTGAATGTCTTTTTGAAAACATGCGTGAGGAATCGGTTGTTGCTAAGCGACAAATTTATGACGCTGTATTTCACGCTGGAGAGATAGCATCAATACAAATTTCGAACCAGCTAATTCAACGAGTTCGAAATTCTCACTCCCTTTATATAGAAGACAAGGAACGCCGTAAGAAAGAAGATCTTGCGTCAAATGCGTCAAAGATGATGAAACGTCAACGAGAAGCAGAAGCGAAATCTTTAGAGATCAAACGGAGTAAAATTTTGGAAAACGCACAGAAGGAAGCCGAAAGTTTGCAAGAAAAAATCGCTTTGTTGAAATCAACTGTTTTGTAAAACTCATCCGAATCAAAATAAATAAAATTTTCTGCTGTATTAGTATTTAAGCATCTTTCATGAACTGCATGAATAAATCATGTTCTATCTTTTACGCCGTTTCTCAGTCTTTGTATAATTCAAACAAAAAAATACAAAAAACTCATTTATTGGATTATATTCGCTCATAAATTTACTTGTTCTAGCCTTCATAGATACTTACTAGCTGTTAAAAAACAGAACTAAAATAAAAATTTTGATCACTAGTCTATATCTGGAATTTTTCTGGAAAAGTACTGGAAAATCAGGGAATATCAGGGAATTTTTTTTCGGAATTTGAGTCGACACCCTGAATTAGAAAGAAAGTCATCAAGTTCATCTCATAAAACTGATTTTTTGAAATTTGTTCTATCATTAGTGTGCGATTTTTAAATTTTTTTCAAAAATTAATTGCCTACTTCAGTATTTGTGAGTAATTTATATTAACATATTTACGATTAAATCAATATTTATATGATTACATCTATTTTGTTCCCATCAAGATAATGTCATCCAGACTTCTAGATTTGTATGGAATCTTCCAGACTTTGGTAAAGCATTCAGGTATCCAGGTCCTTTGTCTGTTCGTGAATGATTGTTTTTATGACCTTATACAGGTTACCGAAATGGATTTCCTGAACGTTGTATGATGAGATGGTTTCGTTGTTCAAGAGGGACAAAATTACACACCAAATTTATTCGATTGGCTATGGGGCTGATGGAGCAAAGACCATGACTTCACTAGGCAACACACTTGACACTTTGCTTTAAAGAGATTGTTCTTCGCTTTTCATTATGAGTGTATTTGCTATAGTGCTGCCTTGAGCTCTTTGTATGCGTGTAAGCATATATTCCAGATGAAATTGAGCAAACCAATAGCTGTCATAGCTGCAGTCCCTTGCGGACTAGTAAGTGTGATGAGATTCAGGAAATTCCTGAATTAAAACCCTTGAAATTGCTGCTTCCATGCGCGACTAGATGGATTTCACTGTAAGCAGTGGTGCAAAGAGTGCTTGACAGATATGGAACACACCCGAATTTACTTTGGATTTGTGGAACATATTAACCGTGTTGAGAACGCCAAAGGGGTAGACTGATCTTTATTTGTCATTTTTGTCATACATATTCGAAGTAATTAACACGTTAAGCCCCGATTCCTTCTTGCTGCGCTTTCCATTCAGCGCGCATCAAGAGCATTTGCACATTATCAGAGTCGGTCCCAGTTCCCAAAGATACTTATTGCATAAATAGGAAATGTTCAGCAATTCGACTAGAAAGTAGTCACATTTTGTTAAACCGACTCTGGGCTCAACGTGTTAACAACTTGAACAAGTTATTTCAAAGTGAGAGTCCTACCGATTCTTCATTCGAGCTTTTCACGATTCTTCCGCACTGTATTGGATATTTTTTCACAAATGAGATGCGTTTAATCAACAAAGTTACGAGAGCTTGAAAAATGTACAGGTTGTGACAACGGCTGTTCAGGCTGTTGTACTCATTAGAGAGTACGTAAACGATGGAAAAACGATGGATATATATATATAAATATAACTCCTTCTTCACCTGCCTTGAGAAAGACACTTCATTGTCATTGCTCATCAGCAAATCGTGTCCGTTTCCACAAATATCAAACGACGTTCTCGTGAAAATGTTCAACAAAATTCGGAATGAAACATAAAAAATGTCGACAAAAATCCAGACACATCCAGACTTTTGATTTTCCAACATCCAGATTCCTGTTCAATAAACCTGGCAACCCCGGCTTAACTCTTTATAAGGCCGTGAAAGGAAGGCAAAGTATCGCCTCAAACTTCAGAGAACATAATCCTTACATGAGGAAGAACACAGTATCCTTGATAAAAAATAGACTATTGAAACAGTTGAAAAATTTTGTGGCAATATAGTTGCCACTGCCGCTTAACCCCAAAAACACTGCTTGCCGCTGCCTTGTAAGCTCATTTTATTGTGCCTTTGGTTACACAAAAATTAAAACAATATCTCTAGTGCAGCGAGTTTTTTTATATAGACTTACAAAGAAAAAATATAAAATTTGAATATAAAAAATAAATATAAAATATAAAAAACACAATTTTGCATGAACTTACACATCTTGTAATCACACCCCAAATAAAACGCTCACAGTGAAAAGCTTATCAACTTGTTACATGTTCAGCGAATTTGAACAGAATTTTTCGCCGGCGTTTTAAAATCGCGTTTTTTTCACATAAAAACGTCTCCCAAATTGATATCGTACATTTTTAGCAGCCCTAAAAAAATTGGAATATTACCAGATACTTTGAGAAGTCTTTGGTTAAGCAAAATGTTGAAATAATATTCCAAGTGTAACAAAGAAAAAATCTGTAGGTGACAATATAGTTGTTAAGAGCTTATAACAGGTTAGCCAACCGCAAAGTTTTCAAATTAGCAAGAATTTTGTATGAATGAGGCAAAAACTAGAAATAGATTTTTGTTTAAAAAAATCGGCTGTAGGGGTCTGAGGAATCACTTAATTCTGGAAAAGGGGTCTACTGCCCAAAATAGTTTGAGAACCCCTGACCTCGAGGGTACGTTGTGTTTTTATGTGTAAAGGATAGTAGATATATTCCGCGCTAAACCGAAAATCTTGCGTTTGAAAAATATGGCTAAAGATTCCCGTGGAAAAATAACAACCGAGAATGTGCAAAATTCAAGTCGACTTCTTTGTGAAACAGCAATTTCAATGCGCATTGTAAGACCAGTCAACTTTCCGCCGACATTCCATTGTAAAAACATATTTATTTTACCAACTGAATGGAACATAATCGGGATCCGAAAACGAGATTTCCTTTCATTCTGTCGGAAGATTAATCTCCGAATCCATCATCATCACCACCGGACCTGGTCGTCGTCTTCGTCGTTTTCGGTGGCGACAGCGGCCAATTCTTGCCGCTCGTATTTTTACTTACTCCGTCTTTGAGAGCAGTACTTACCCACATTCATACACAAAGAACCCTTGGCATAATTGCCCGTACCACTCCTTATTAGGTTTTTACCCAGCAGCAGCCGCAGGACGAGGACCAAGTCGTGCTACTACACCCGAAGTTGTCGGTGTTGTGCTGTGTTCGGTATGATTAATTGGATCCCATTTTTCATGCCTAAAATTCCAATCGGCTCCACTATCAGAAAAAAACGAGTTTCGGCGAGAGGAAGCCAACCCTGCAGTAACCTCAAGATATCGCCATGTGATAAAACGATTTACTAAATCATCCAATTTCGGGGTGGTTTGTTGGGTGTTCATGCGTATCGACCACTGGACAATTCGGATCTTCGAAGCCTTTCAATGTTGTCGATAGTTTTGGGAGTTATTTACATGTTCAATATTTCAACTACGCGTTGATTACTGATCCCCAAATTACTTCCTTTCTCTCTTTCCAGCGTTGGGAACTTCTGGTCCTCAGTCGACTGAAATGGGACGTTTCCACCGTGACGCCACTCGATTTCCTGGAACTGCTGATCTGCCGGCTACCGATCGAGAACAAAAAGTGTCACGACATCAGCATAGAGAAAGTGAGAAAACACTCGCAGGCCTTCATCTCGTTAGCAGCTAGAGGTAAGTCCTTCTCGGGTTTCTTTCTCCGATCAACTGGAAGAAAAGAAGGTTCATTCTGCTCGAGTCGTCGAATCACTCAACCCTTCGTCACGCATTCCATTCCGTTGGAGTCGTGGAGGTGGGAGCAAGGCATCTTAAGTTTCCGAGAAATCCTTGTTTGCATACCTCATTGTGTTTCGTTCCTTATAATCCCACAATGAGTTTATTTTTTGCGCGCGCTCCCCTCCTCTCTGTATTCAATCCACACTTGTTTATGCTTCTAAACTACTTCCTATTTCGAAACAAAAGTCTAACAAGTTATCCATTGGGTATTGTGTGACACATAAATATCAACACACGCTATGCTCGACCCTATCGGGCTCGATATTCTCTGTCGCACCCAGCTAGCGGCGGCGGTCATTCCACATAATACATCCCCAACACTCCTCATCATCAGGCACCGACCATAATTTGCTGCAAGCGAGACGACCCCCCTCCTTGTGGTCGGCAAATTCTAGCGCGCAGGCAGGACTCGAACAAGAACACAGAACCACAGAGACCATCGAAAAAAGCAGGGCATGCGGAGGTGAGCGAGGGTACGTTTTCGTGATTCGAAGTGCTCAAGTTTTATTATTACGCAAAACCGTATGCGCGAAACATAAAAGAAACGACGAGACAGGCGAACCCCGCTCTCTCGCCCCGCGCCATCGATCGGTCGACCGGGGGTCGCGGAATACTTGCGGACCTGGTGGCAGCCAGTTTATGAACATAAATATTTGAGAGCATATTTACGTTTTGCGCGTCTCCGTCCTTAGCCTGCAATTCTCGCCAGCAGCTAGCGCGCTGGCCAGCTAATGAGAAGTGAGAGAGGGGGGTAGGGAGCAGGAGGGGGGGTCGTGGATGATGAGAAGGTCTGGGAGAGAAGCGAAATTCGCCGAAGGTCCGCTTTGGGCGGTTTATGAATGAAATCTATCAGCTGATTGGGTGGCTATGAATGCGCAAGCTGAATCGCGTTGGTTTGTGATAGAGTTCATAATGTTAATATATGTCAGCGATAGGAACCAGGAGGAAATGATTCCGTCGTCGAGCGAATCATGTCACCAATGGTCTGTTCTCAATTATGATTGAACTGAATGTTCTGAACGAGATCTGATATAAACAGTATGTTATGAAATTTTGCATACATCAGGAACAATCTTCTGTACATTGTCCTAATCATCAGAAATCATCACTAGAGAATGGTTCAGATTTGATCAGTTTTGAATCGACTTTATACCGTTGTGTTTGTCTCCATCCAAATTTGAATGATAGAATACTTTGGAAGATATTTAAGATGAATAGAAAAATTATAAAAAATCGATTACGTATATGACGAATCAAAACGTTGTGGGTGTTTCAAGACATTGATCAATTAAGCAACTTTACATACTTGAAATATTCAAAAAATAATTAGACTACTTATTGAAAAGGGCCAATTTTCTTCTTATTTTTTTTATAAAGATTTTTAACCTCAGCACTTTTATACCTACACAATGTTGGTCAAGGAATGAAATTTAGAAAATTGTTTGAATTTTCATAAAAAAACAAATGTTGCGCGGACCCGATTATATACAGTATCCGATTTCTTTTCACCACCACCACCTGTATATAATAGAGCCAAAAAAAATTTTTTCTATTGATTTTTTATGCATATAATTTTGAAGAATTTAATTTTTGATTCAACCCCTTACAGTCAGTGATAGATGATCATTAGGGTGGCAATGGATGTATGGAAAAAATTTCATCATCGAATTTCAAAAACCGATCATGTACATTTTGTTTATTGGCCCAACAAAAAATGAGCTGTGCAAAGTTTCAGCTCAATCGGACATGATTTAGGGGTGCCTCAAAGCGCTCAAAGTTTTGATTTTTTGATCCTCGAAGATCTTCCAAGGAGATTAAGGAAAATCGAAATTGTTTTTTCGATGCCGATTGAGTTAAAAATGCATGAAACGTCGAGATCTGGTGTCACCTCGAAAAAAAATTTTTTAGCCGAAAATCGACCTTTTGGGCAATGAAGGCAATGAAGGGATGGAACAAAAATAATTATCGAATTTAAAGAACCGACCATGTACATTTTGTTTATTGACCCGAAAAAATTACTTGTGCAAAATTTCAGCTTAATCGGATATGATTTAGGGGTGCCTCAAAGCACTCAAAGTTTTGATCTTTTGGCCACTCAGGATAAGTTTGAGAGTCTCTCTATTTCCCTCTTTCTCTCTCTCTATTTCCCTCTTTCTCTCTCTCTATTTCCCTCTTTCTCTCTCTCTCTATTTCCCTCTTTCTCTCTCTCTCTATTTCCCTCTTTCTCTCTCTCTCTATTTCCCTCTTTCTCTCTCTCTCTATTTTCTTCTTTCTCTCTCTCTCTATTTCCCTCTTTCTCTCTCTCTATTTCCCTTTTTTTCTCTCTCTCTATTTCCCTTTCTTTCTCTCTCTCTATTTCCCTTTCTTTCTCTCTTTCTATTTCCCTTTCTTTCTCTCTCTTTCTCTCTCTCTTTCTCTCTCTATCTCTTTCTCTCTCTCTCTATCTCTTTCTCTCTCTCTTTCCCTCTTTCTCTCTCTCTCTCTTTCCCTCTTTCTCTGTCTCTCTCTCTCTTTCCCTCTTTCTCTGTCTCTCTCTCTCTCTCTCTCTCTCTTTCTCCCTCTTTCTCTCTCTCTCTCTCTCTCTCTCTTTCCCTCTTTCTCTCTCTCTCTCTCTCTTTCCCTCTTTCTCTCTCTCTCTCTCTCTTTCCCTCTTTCTCTCTCTCTCTCTCTCTCTCTTTCCCTCTTTCTCTCTCTCTCTCTCTCTCTCTCTTTCCCTCTTTCTCTCTCTCTCTCTCTTTCCCCTCTTTCTCTCTCTCTCTCTGTTTCCCTCTTTCTCTCTCTCTTTCCCTCTTTCTCTCTCTCTCTTTCCCTCTTTCTCTGTCTCTCTCTCTCTTTCCCTCTTTCTCTCTCTCTCTCTCTTTCCCTCTTTCTCTCTCTCTTTCCCTCTTTCTCTCTCTCTTTCCCTTTTGCTCTCTCTTTCTCTCTCTGTTGTCTCTCTGTGTTGGGAAAACACATTCCGGTTTGAGAAAACGCAAGCGAGTGCAAAAGTACTCGCAGCTTGCATCTCATTTGCAATGTTTTGAAGTCTGTGTTAGGGAAACATTCCGATTTGCAAAAACGCACACGAGTACAAAAGTACCCGCTGCTTGTATCTATTTTGAAATGCCCATTTCCCCAGGCTCCATGGTTTTGAAGGCTGTGTTAGAGAAACATCCATTTATTATTGCGATGGTACCTCAATCGCTGTTCAATTATAACTGAGTGGATTTCCGAGCGGCGCTCGCTTATATACCGATTGGTGATTTTAATAGCCTGTTTTGAAAGTAATTTTAAGGCTATTGAAACAAGTTTTTGGATCAAAAAGTAACAAGTATATAACGCGTAGACATTTTAGCTTTGGAATGATGTGTCTATCATACCATTTCGTTCAGTTGTTTAGGAACTATCAACGCTCAAAATCTCGGTCTCGTAACGCTTTCGTTTTCGAAACTTTTATTTTACACCCCGGTACAAAAATTAAAGACGTAGTCCTACGACAAAATCCGAATTCTTTCAGGAGGTGATAGAGGATCATATTTGAGACAAAAAATTCTACTACGCATGTGTTCGAATTTCAACAATGGCAGAGTTATTAAACTTTTTCTCTATTTCGGGCTCTGTTTGTTTTAAACTGGCTCTAATTCAGGCATTCCCTACGTAGGATACGTTATGTTATGTTATGTTGCTTTCATTTGAAAGAAGAAAAAATTTTATACAAAATACAGTTGTGAAACTTTCAACTAGTGGATAAAAAATTTGAAGTAAGAACATAAAAGTACAGAGTCATAATCGCCGATTAGCTATCACTTTAACGCTAAAATATTTCATCTTCGCTCTAAATAAGTCATATTTGAAATATTTGAAAAAAATTTTTTTTTTGTGCTGTATATAATCGAGTCTAAAATTGTATTTAATCGAATCATATATAATCGAGTCAATATATAATCGAGTTCGACCAGTATATTGCAAACTTTGATTCTTCAATACACATGTTTCGGTGTTTTAGTTTGTATTATTATATTTTAGACTTTCGAATTTAAAATAGATTTATTCAAATTTTTTGAATAATATTCGAATTACGATTTTTTGAATTATTGAAAAAATAGATTTTTGAATTTTAGATTTCAGATTTTCTGATTTCAAAATTTTAATTCAAGATTGATGAATGTTAGATCTTTGTTTTTTATATTTTTGAATCTTTAGATTTTGGAATGTTAAAATTTAGATCTTAGGATTTTAAACAGTTGGATTTTTGGATTAGATTTGGGATATGGGATATTTAATTACTGAATTGGAATTTTCAGATTTCAGTTTGTGTGAATCTCACATTTACATGAAATATCATTTAGATTGCCAACGTAATATGAAGAAAGATGGAGGAAGAAAAATCTAAGCTGAAATGAAAAATGAAATAAATTGGGCGGTAGGAAAACAAAAAAGAGTAAAAGTTCAAAATTTAAAAAAAATGAAAACTATTTTTTTATGCTGTTGTAAAATCACAAACCGAAAACATGGCGGTCTCCGTAGCCACATTGGTTGCGCGTTCGCTTAGTAAGCGATCGATCGTGAGTTCAAAACTCAGGGCCCTCATTGACCATCTTTGTGTTGTTACAGAATAGCTACGTCCACGCAACAATCATCAGCGATGGAGATCGATCCACGGTCGAAATAAGATCGATTCATCCATACAACTGCTCTGCTCTGCCAGACACATCGGGCTACTGTTCTATAAATAACTCAACAATGATCAATCAACTGTCTCCACTGTCTGGTGGTCCAACTGGATAATGGAAGAACAGAAAGAATACTCTTACGCCTAAATGGCTACTGTCTTAATGTACCATGTGTAATGGTATAGAAGAAATACTGGCGAATGGCAACTGTGTAATGTGCTAATTATAGATATCATAACCATGTGACATGTACACGATTAAAATTCGGCTCTGTTACAGCTAAAATGCTAATGAGCCTTAAATAAATAAATGGGAAAAAAAACGAAAACACTCTTATGAGAAAAACTCATTTATAATTAAATGACCGCAATCAAGTTGAAAAAGATGTATCTACTTATCGTACTCATCGGGCAATGTGTCATCCGACAAAATTTCATAAACTTGGTATAGGGTAAAATTTAACCTATACTAAAACTGTCTAAGAATCAGCATAAGAAACGTTCAGTTATTTATCTCATTCGAATGTGATCATTACCTTGGCATAATCACTTGGAAGCAGAAACTCAACATCAATTAAAGTATCACTGTCAACAGCAGAACTTGTCGCAGAAACCGCTGATGTCCGTGATGTTCTTCCGAGAACTGGCGTGCGTACTTTCCATGTGAAATATTTCGGATCCCAAGGTTATGCGACAATTAAAACACATCAATAATGCACGAGAGCGTAAGAACGGGTCTGGCCCGGATTGGATCGCATTGGACCCCATCTGATTGCAACACGATTTCCGCGATATGTGGGAAGAAAAAAGAGTTGTCCTAGGCCTAGTTCACGTTCAATATGTGGACTTTTTAATTTATGTACTCTTCGATGCAGCGCAATCAAGAGGAGAAACAAGAAGTAATATGCATTGGAATTTCAAATCAGTCGAAACGTGACATTGGCTAAGTGGGTCCAGACAAGGCGCAGCATTCAGCATACGCAACCTGAGCTATAAAACTTCGTGTTTGCTCCGTCCTGGTAGACAGTCCGTCACCGACAGCCAATTAATTTGTAATGCCTCATCGTTTCACGATGCGGACCCAACGGCCCAAACAGACCGTGTTTAATTTCATTAAATTAAATGTAATGCAACTTGTTAATGAGATTATTTGTTGCCTTTTCATCCTCATCCTCTCACTGGCGTTCGTTTGCCCCACTGGTTGGCGTGTTATGTTTGTTGATCTTCTCGTCTCGCCCCTGCAGTTCAGAGAGGAGTAGGCTTGCAGCAGCAAGTGCAGCAAGTCTCACAGCACGGAGCACGCTCCTGTCGCGATTGGCGGGACGGTCTGAAGTTGGAGGAAATAAAACGAAACAAAACAAAACAATCGAATAATCGTTCGGATCACAAGTCGAGCGCTCCGCCGCCGAGTGCAGAGCAGAACAGAGCACAGCACGTATCATCATAGTGCAGGTTTCGCACCAACGCACCAACCATGATCATGATCGAGATCATCAGGGCAGGGCACGGAACGAAGGGTATGGCACGGCAACCTGACGGTAGCATTTATCGGATGATTATGTCTCTGATTTGCGATAAAGTGTCTCTTGCACTTTCGGTAAATGGAAAGGATTAAATAATTGACGATGACAAGTTAATTGTCGTCAGCACACTCGAGTTGCGGCGGACTGATTGCGGAGGCGTACAGATCATGGGAAGTTCATTATGTCTGTGGGAAATAATCCATTCATTACCATCATTTCGCAAAACACTAGTTAATGCGACGCCCATGAAATTTGCTGTTTATGGAACAGTATCTGTCACACCAAATGAGAAGTGCAGGACTTTCTGTCGAAAAAGTTCGCAGACTTTAACAAATCGACGAATTCCTACGGATTACAAGATTTCAAGTGTCCTACACCCAAACTAGCTTTGGCAGAAAACATTTATCTTCGGCAGAAAAAAAATGCTTTTTGGTGTGCTGAAGGGTGAAATGAACAAATAAAAGCACCCTTTTCAAAAGCTTTAAAATGTTTGTATGTATGGGAGCAGTTCTCTTTTGCTCTCTGAGGCTGAACGTCAGCTAGGGATTGTACTCACTTCCAAACGATGCTAAGCAGGGATCGAACCAAGGCCGGCTGGCATGCAAGGCTTTTTTACACAACTATGCTATCCACATGAGCACTGGTGGTGTTGCATATATGCCCGATAATATTACACCTCATTATACAATAAAGAAAGTGTTTTTTAAGAGTAAAAAGGAGACCATAAACCAGGAGAGTGATGCCACTGAGAAGGCGACCATGAAAGTAACAGCATCGAAAATTGGTTCCGCTTGAGGCATCGGAGCAGCCGCCACACATACACACATGCGCGCGACTGTTTTCGTTTGGTGGTTATCGAGCATCGAGAAGAATCCGTAAAGATGTCATCGTTGCTGCAAAATAATCTGCCAGTTCCCCTTGGAATTGAAAATTACATTCAAGCGAAAGAGTTTATTTTAATGTTTTCTATATTGCGATCAAATGCATTTCGTATTGTGATTTTTCAATCTAGTGCAATTAGCAGGAAACCTTCTCAGGAGTCTGCATACAAAAATGCCATGTATTCCAGAAACTATAAAATATAGAAAGAAGATGTCTACGACAAAAGTTCATACTTCAATAAGATTTAAAACGTTGTCAAATACACTATTTCGCTATCTTGACTTTGAACAAAATTAGGATTAGTTGTAAATTTTTCAAAGCGAAAGAATTGTTGATGAAAACCTCCAGTTATATTTTTTTTGAGTTATAAATTTTTACAAAAAAAAAAATGGAAAAAAGTTGGCCCTTTTCAAAAAGTAGTCCAATTCTTTTTTGAAGATTTCAAGTATGCAAAGTTGCTCAAATAACCAGTGTATTTACAACGGTTCACTGTTGGTGCTATCAACTCCTAAGATAAGTTGGCGTGAAATCCGTCATCTGAATTCTACATTTCACCTTTTTAGTACCTATTAAAATAATTAAAAAATGTTTCTACAATATAAAAACAGCGAGTTGAGTGTATGAAATTAAACTCCATTGCACATGAAAAGAAATTGGCATGGCATTTCATATAAATGTGACACTTACGCAGACTGAAATCCGAAAATTTAAATTCAATTCAAGAAATTAAACAATTAAGATTCAAAAATATGAATTTAAATTTTGAAACTTTGTGTAACATAAGCCTCAAATAAAAAAAACATCAAATATAAAAATATAAATTGAAATATGAAATATGAAATACAAAAATTAGAATATACAAATATATTATATTCAAAAATCTAAAATTAAACGATTTATTTCTTTTAATAGAGGAACTGGTACAAATTCGGCACCCCGTGGGTAATTTGGTACCCACCCGGATCTCCGGCGATGATGAGCGCACTCTGGTGGTGAATAAAAAAAAGGGTTCTAGTAATGTAGTAACAAACGTCAGATTTTTTTATTTCTTTATTAAAGAGATTTCCAGCCAAAGGCTGTTTCATCTCTAATAAACGTTAGATGCCAATAACCCAGAATATCTGTTATTTTGAAAAAAAATTCAAGTTTTGTGAAAGTGAAAATTCGGTATGCGGGTAATTTGGCACCCCAATGTAAACATTGTGTTGATGTACACTATGCTAAGTATTGCATGCCCATGCAGCAACTACGCTTGCGACTTTTGTAAAGGCTTTTGATTCGTTTTACTTTTTTTGTTAGAAATAAATCGAGATGAAATTTGTTCACTTTTTCTTGAAAAAATCGTTTTTTTGTTCCTCTTTGTTTTGTAAAATTTCATGCATTGTACTTCACTTCTATTTTGTATGAAAATGTTAAAAAATACATTTTTCGGAGCTTTCAGGACGATTCTTTTAATTTGAAAAAATAAAAAAAAAATGGGGTGCCAAATTTATACTCGCATTTATACGGCATCTCGGGTACTCGAATTTGAGTTGTTTCATTTCTATGCTCAAAGCTCCGAGCCAAATCAAGATTTTTGAAATCGGTTTGCGGGGAAATGTCCGCAATAGATCCCTTCATATGCTGACGAAATATGAAGAAATTCCGAGCATTGGCCAAGAGCTAAGTCCAAAAAACAAAACGGGGTACCGAATTTGCACCAGTTCCTCTAATTAAAAAAACCTTCAAATCTTAAATTTAGAATGAAGCAATTCTAAATTCAAAAGTCTAAGACACAAAAATATAAACTAAAATATAAAAAAATATGAAAAATTTCCAAATATACCAAATGTAAAAATCTAAAAACCTAAAATTAGTTTTCATCAACGAAAAATAGTAGGTATTCAAAATTATTAATTTCCAAAAATCAGAAACTTTGGAATTCAGAACAGTAAAAATTTTAATACAGAACATATATGACATAACTTTAAGACAAAAATCGAAATTTATAAATTTATGATTTCTGAAAATCTAAAATTCAAAGATCAATGTTCAATAATTTGAAATAACGGAAATTCTAAAATTCTGAATTTTGAAAATTTTGGATAAAGAAATTTTGAATTCAAATGAAGCCCAAATATCTAAATTTCAGAAATTTAAACATTTTAGATGTTTGAAAATCTAAAATTTAGAAATTTATTCAAAATATAATAAAAATAATTTGACAATCAAGCAATTTAAAAATCAATTGAACAAGGCAAATTCAAAGCAAGTTCAAAAGTCTAAAATATAAAAACATAAACTAAAATGTAAAAGCTATGAGAAATTTACAGATATATCAAATGGAATAATAAAAAAATATCAAAAATTCTTTATTTTTGATTATAAAAAATAGAGGGAATTCAAAAATCTTAATTTCCAAAAATCTGAAATTTTTCAATTAAGAATGATAAAAATTTTCATTCAGAAGTCTGAAACATAAAAAAGAAGTCAAAAACCAAAATTTACAGGGCGGACTCGATTATATACAGTCTCGGATTTCTTTTTACTGTAAATAATCGAATTCTGTATATAATCGAGTCAAAACACTTTTTTGTTTTTTATACATATATGTTTCGTTTTTCGAATGTAAAAGAAGAATTCAATTTTTGATTCATCCCTTTAAAACCAGAATACACCTACATTATACAGAATATCTCAGAAGGTGGGGGGGGGGGGGGGTCTCCGTAGCCAAATTGGTTGCGCGTTCGCTTTGTAAGCGATCGATCGTGAGTTCAAAACTCAGGACCCTCATTGACCATCTTTGTGTTGTTACAGAATAGCTACGTCCACGCAACAATCATCAGCGATGGAGATCGATCCACGGTCGAAATAAGATCGATTCATCCATACAACTGCTCTGCTCTGCAAGACACATCGGGCTGCTGTTCTATAAATAACTCAACAATGATCAATCAACTGTCTCCGCTGTCCGGTGGTCCAACTGGATAATGGAAGAGCAGAAAGAATACTCTTACGCATAAATGGCTACTGTGTGAATGTACCATATGTAATGGTATAGAAGGAATACTGGCGAATGACAACTGTGTAATGTGCTAATTATAGATATGATGTGACATGTACACGATTAAAATTCGGCTCTGTTACATCTAAAATGCTAATGAGCCTTAAATAAATAAATGGGATAAAAAAAAATCTCTGAAGGTGATAAACGATCATATTTGATGAAAAATTCTTGAAAGCACATGTTCAAATTTGAACAATAACAGAGTTATAGAGCTTTTTTCTGTTTAGGGCTTTGTTGCCTAAAATTGGCTCTACAATGTAAAGTACGGAAGACGATTCTATAGATTCCATTTAAAAGATGAGAAAATGTAATACAAGATATTGTAGTGGAACATCTGAATTAGATGATTTAAATAACACTTCAAAGGTGAAAACATAAAAGTTACATATTGAACTTGATTGTTTCTATCAATTAAATTCTCTAACCGCTCTAAAATTTGTTTTTTTTGACACCCAACTTCTTTCTTATTTTCGCTGCAATATGAAGTAAAAGTGAAGTGAAGTGAAGGTGAAAATTCAAGCAAAATCTTCAAAAATCACCCCACTGTACTCATAATAGCCACTAAAATTTCACTTTAACGTTGAAAGGTTACATTTTTGCTTGAAATGAGTCATATTTGAAATGTAAAAAAAAAAATTTTTTTTCAAACTGTATATAATCGAGCCCATATATTTTTTTTCAATAATTTGAAATAACAAATAATCAAAACTCACAAATTTGGAATAAAGAAATTTTAAATTCAAAAGTCTAAATTTAAAAACATAAAATTAAATATGAAAAAATATAAGATTCAATTCATATGAAGTCTGTGAAAAATCTAAAATTCAAAAATTTAAACTTCCACATATCTGTAATTCAGAAATTTATCCATAATAAAATAACAAAAAAGTAAAATAAACGAAGAAGGGAAATAATTTTATATTATAATGACGAGTTTTGATAGAAGCAGGTATGGACAAAATCGCATCGAAATTTGTTCAACAACACTCATTCACAGATAGAACTCACCCTTCTATTCTCCGTTTATGTCTCACTTTATTTGAGACAGAAAACATTCACCTATCATCTTCGCAAAGTTCATTCTCGAGTTTAACGGAAAAATACTGTTTCGATTCCGCTCATCTATTTTCCATTTTCCATTTTCCAATTTTCCATTCTCTCATTTGCCTCTCGGAATGACGTTAGTTGGTGTGAGAATCAAATTGGAAACTTCTGCTTGAGCCAGCGAGTGTCTCTGTAAAATCATTCCTTTTTTACTCAAATAGCAATCAGTGAAGCTTCGATCGCGGCAGTAAAATATAGGTAGATAGTTAACATCGAGTTGTTTCCTGTGCACCATTGCAATGACATTTTTTTTTTGTTTCTAGTATGAAACGATCTAAGCCAACGCAAAAGACCATATTAATGCAAGTTATTGGTGAGCGGGAAGGTAGATTTATGTGCACTTGAATGGTGACAAGAAAAAGAGTACAAGGGAAAATAAAATAATACATACATGCAGATTGAGTCTATTTTGGCTCACTCGTTATTTTGTTTCGTGCGATCCTTCTCTTTGTTTTGTTATGTTCACTCTCAGTCCCGAATGAAAATGGTCGGAGAGTGAAAAATGATTCACGATTGCTTGCTGCATTCTTTTCGCCATGATAATTCCAAGCAGATACAAAAGTGATTTATAATTAGGTGTGGAGTAATGAGCGAATGAACTTTTCCATACTTGGGTAGAAGTGCTAGGAAATTGATGGTACAGGTCGGACTCGATTATATACAATTTTGGACTCGATTATATACAGTTTGTAAAATTTTTTTTTTATATTTCAAATATGACTTATTTCAAGAAGAAATGTAACCTTTCAACGTGAAGGTGAAATTTAAGTGGGTATTACATGTACAGGAAGGGTAAAAATAGTGATTTTTGAAGATTTTGCTTGCATTTTTATCAGGAACTAGCTGACCCGGCAAACTTCGTCCCGCCCAAAATTTGTTTTGTGTTATCAATACCTTCAAACATTCACGTTTTCTTACTATGAGCAAGTTCATGGGTCCAATCGCAGAACTGTTCATTGATTGATCTTCTATTCGTCCCCGTTGAATTTACTTTTTACTATAAAATTCCTATTATTTCTAACAAAACTCATCATTATAATATCAGATTATTTTCAGACACAATTCTCGTTCAAGATTTTTCAACCACATGTAAATAACATGTTTCTTCGTTACATGGAATAAAGGTTTTATACAGAAAATATGATAGAATGAAGACAGCCCTAAATCGGACAATTCCTTCCCCGAGTTCTGCTCTTATCAACACATCTGGCGATCCTTTTTTTTGTATAGATAGAAGAAGATATATGAGTGCGTTTCATCACATTAAAATCCATTTCGAGTTTCGAACAAAGATCAATTTCGCTAGCGCAAACATCAAATGGACTAACAGCACTTTTAACTATGTAATTGTAGAACATATGGGAATTTAATTTTCCGAATTTTCCCTTTTTCCTTCAGAGTTTTCCGACAATTTTCAATTGTCATGTTTGGTTTGAATATTTTTGGTTGAAATATGTGTAATATTTTTATGGGACCTCTCTCCATTCCAGAGTAGGGAGGGGTATCATACCATTATGGAAACATTTATCATACCCAAAAATCCTCACATTCCAAATTGTGCTTGATTAGCTTTCGAGCTATGCAGAAATTTGTGTTTCATTTGTATGACAGCCCACCCTTAGAGAGCGGGAGTATCTAAACACCATAGAAATATTTTTTGCATCCTAAAACCTCTATATGCCAAATTTGGGTTCGTTTGCTTGATTAATTCTCGAGTAATGCAGAAATTTGTGTTTCATTTGTATGGCAAGACACACCCCCCCCCCTTACAGAGGGGGGTGGAGAGTCTAACCATCATAGAAAAATTTTTTGCACCCTAAAACCTCAATATGCCCAATTTGGTAACATTTGCTTGAATAGTTCCGAGTAATAAAGAAATTTGTGTTTCATTTGTATGGCACCCCCCCCCCTTGGAGAGAGGGGTGGAGAGTCTAAATACCATAGAAAAATTTATTGCATCTCAAACCCTCAATATGCCTAATTTGGTTTCATTTGCTTGAATAGTTCTCGAGTAATGCAGAAATTTGTGTTTCATTTGTATGGCAGCCCCCCTTAGAGAGGGGGGTAGAGAGTCTAACCATCATAGAAATATTTATTGCACCCTAAAACCTCCATATGCTTAATTTGGTTCCATTCGCTTGATTAGTTCTTGAGTTATGCAGAAATTTGTGTTTCATTTATATGGCAGCCCCCCTCAGAGAGGGGGGTGGAGAGTCTAACTACAATAGAAACTTTTAATGCACCCTAAACCCTCAATATGCCTAATTTTGTTCCATTTGCCTGACTAATTCTCGAGTAACGCAGAAATTTATGTTTCATTTGTATAGCAGCCCCCCCTTAGAGAGGGGGGTGGAGAGTCTAACCATCATATAAACATTTATTGCACCCTAAAACCTCCATTTGCTTAATTTGGTTCCATTTGCTTGATTAGTTCTTAAGTTATGCAGAAATTTGTGTTTCATTTGTATGGCAGCCCCCCCCCCTCAGAGAGTGGGGTGGAGAGTCTAACCATCATATAAACATTTATTGCACCCTAAAACCTCAATGCAGGAATTTGTGTTTCATTTGTATGGCAGCCCCCCCTAAGAGAGGGGGAGGTGTCTCAAACTATCACGAAAACCTTCCCCGGGCCCAATTTTCATGTTGATCGCTTCAGTAGTTTCCGAGTCCATAAGAATCAGACAGACAGACAGAAATCCATTTTTATATATATATATATATATATATATATATATATATATATATATATATATATATATATATATATATATATATATATATATATATAGATTGTTTATATCGATATTGCAGCCAAATTAAGAAAGATAGAAGTCGGGTGTCGAAGAACTAATTGTAGAGCGGTTAGAGAGCTTCAATTTAATTAATAGAAATAATCTAGTTTAGTATAATTTTTAGGATAAAATCAATAATAACACATTAAAAATGATTAACTTTTGGGTTTGACTTCCACTATTATATCCTGTAATAAATTTTCTCATCTTTTAAATGAAAGCAACATAATCGTCTTCCGTAGCGTACTTTTCGATGTAGAGCCAGTTTGAGGCAACAGAGTTCGAAACAGAAAAAAAGTTCTATAACTCTGTCATAGTTGAAATTAGAACATATGTGTTTTTTTTTTCATCAAATATAATCGTCTATCACTTCCTGAGAGAATCTGGATAAATTTATTTTTTTCGTGTGAGAAAGGTGTTTTCTGATATTAAGGAGATGAAAATCAAATTCCTCTTTTATATTGAAAAAACGAATAATACATGCAAAAAAAAACAAAAAAAAAATTTTTTTTGACTCGATTATATACAGTGAAAAGAAATCAGAAACTGTATATAATCGAGTCCGCCCTGTAAAAGGAAATTGCGAAGGGTAAAAGGTCAATCAATGAAGAGTTCTGCGAAAGGACCCACGAACGTAAGCTTCGTAAGAAAACGAAACGGATCAGAGTTATTTTCACATCAATAGATTGAAAAAAGTACTAGCACCTGTTACAATAAATAAAATATTTTTTAAACCATTTATAGAACAATTAAAAATGTAAAACATTGAAAATCTCAAGTTCTGATTAATCCATTTGCACGAGCAAAGTGTGCTTCCATACCAAAATGGTTAAAAACGAGCACATAACATAGCGACGAGGCACAGTTCAGTTGTAGCTCTGCTTTTATGCGGATCGGTTGCATCGAAATTGTTCGATTCGCCATTTTTTTTATATCTCACTTTGCTCCCTCAAGTTCTTTGCTGACTCTAGATCCACTAACAACTGACTAATTAGGATTCCCCAGCGAGATTCCAACAAATCAAGGGCGCCAGTTTTTGGCTGTTGATTTTGCATTCTGGTTCTATTTTATTTGAGGAACATAATTCCACAAGTGTGCTTTTTGAAACACTTGAGACATCATAAGTAATTAATAACTTTCTCACAGCAACTACAAACCACAACAATGTTGAACGAAAAAAATGCTCGCATTCCAAAAAACGATAACCAGAGAAGGGGAATCATTTTGCACATCTCACCCCCGCAGAGCAACCACCACCAGGATGGGAAAAAAATCTTAATTCTCCTGTCATTGTTCCGAAGCGAGAGCCGCGCCATATCACACATTCACAATCATCCCTCGATCTCTCGAGCTCTCGATCATCAGCGCGCTTTTGCTTATTTGAATTCCTGCACCTCAGCTGCACAAATGATTATAATAACCGCGCTCTCGCTCTCCTTGCACATCATACACACACGCAACACAAAGGAACAATCCTTTCGCCCAGAACGGAATGAATGATTTGGCCGTCGTCGTCATCGTCCTCGTCGCCGCCACACACGCGGTCACGTTATTTGATCGCCGAATTTACCACACGCCGCGGGATTCGGAGGACAAAAAGAAATTCCTTATTGCGATCGTCTTTTTTTCTCTCTCTCTCTCCCCATTCTTTCATTTGGCTGAGCCTTTTGGTTGATGAAGGTGTGCAAAAAGGATCGGATTGCAACTGGGCCACGAGCTTGGGCGAAGCCAACATGCAAGACAACAACAAAAAATGACCTTGGAATTGACACGCTAAGCATGTTAATTCGCACGGAAGGTTGACGATTTATTTAATTAGTTGGTTAAATTTGGGAGGTGAAACGTAAAATGCGCGCTATTGATTTGCAAGAGAGAGAGAGAAAGAGCCAAAGCTCATTAAATGTTCTGATCGAAAGTTCAACAAACGTCAAACGTCGACTTTTTTTTTTCTTAACGATGGTAATCGCGAAAGAAGAAATCTTTCAAAAAAAAAAGGAGTGAAGGAACCGCAACGATAAAACTCGTATCGCGCCGTGCCCGCTGTTGACTCCACTCTCTTCTCGAGAGAGCTAACGTGTCTTTTCCACTCCGATGCAGCGAGTTCGGAAGGACCACACGGATGTTTTGATGCTTTGATCCGATCAGAGAGATCGCTCTGCTCTGTAGCTGGTGCTGTTGCTGCTGATGTTATGCCATGATAATTGCGGAAGGAGAGCTCACCCAGTTCGGAGGACGGTTAGTCCTTCTTCGATTCGATCAAGTTTCAAATAAATTAAAACGTTATTGTAAATTAGCGAGTGATCGGCGCTGATGGTAGTTTCTTATTCCTGGCTGTTTGTGAGTTTCCTTGTTTAGTCTTTAAAACCTGTGGTGGATTGATGGCAAGTGACTTTGGCCATCCACAAGGATGATATTTTTTGCAAGTGACGGCGCTCCATTCTCGTGCGTAATAAATAAAAGGAACAAAAAACCAACAAGTTGAAAATGCGTAGATGGAAAGATTAACGCTAGATGGTTTCAACTTCCACATTTGCAAATTAAGTTTTTTTTCGATTTTGCCTTTCTCGTCAAACTCCAAAAGTCAACATTGTGACATGGCTATCGTTCCGGTTTTATTACGCTACAGGTCGGACTCGATTATATACAGACTCGATTGTATAGTGCAATTCCAAATGAAATCGAACTAAAAATGCAGATTTTAAGAACCTGTATTTTTGATTCGAACGAAAGTTTGTATTCCGTTTAGGTTTCCACAGCATTTGGGTATTTGTTAACTCAAGTGTAACTTTGGGAAAGGGTGTATCGATTTTAGTAAGAGAAATCTTCGATAATTTTTATCTCAAAAACTATGAGTCGTACCGAAATAGTGCCTTAGAAAAAGTTATAGAGTATTGATGTTAAAACGTAAAAAATATATACACTGAGAAAAAATAGAACTCTTTTTTTATTTACAAAAAAATATTTTTGACAAACTTTGTGAAACATCGTATTTTTATGAATTTTCAAAACTTCAAATTTTTGTATGTTAACAATCTTTTTTTTTTCGGCTCTGTTACATCTAAAATGCTAATGAGCCTTAAAAATAAATAAATGGTATAATAAACAATCATTTTTAACCACAAGTTATGAATCATGATGTGATTTAAAATAAAAAAGTTCTTTATCAATCCTTTTCCAAATGCAGCCATTCTCGAGATATCAGAAAAAACATTTCTAATTTATTGACTTTTTTAATTTTTTTTTTTTTTAATTTATATATGCTTTTTTTATTTTTTTCATGTGAAATAGATGTTATGTAGAAAATTAAAAAAATGAGTCCAAGATGGTAAAACTATTTTTGACGAACTTTGTAGAACATCGATTTTTTATGAATTTTCGAAACTTCGGAATTTTGTCAACAATCATTTTTGGCCACAAATAATGAATTCTAATGTGATTTAAAACAAAAAAGGTGTTTATCAATCTCCTTCTCAATGCAGTCATTCTCGAGATATTTACAAAATTATTTCTAGCTAGCTGACCCGACGAACTTCGTCCCGCCCTAAATATTTTTTTTGGTTCTGAATACTTTCAAACATCCACGTTTTCTTACTAAATGAACGTTAGTGAGTCCGATCACTGAACTCTTCATTGATTGATTACCCTTTGACCCTTTACAATTTTCTTTTACTATAAATTGTCTAGTACTTCTACAAAAATTCGTCCCTATAATATAAAATTATTTTCAGACACAATTCTCGTTCAAGATTCTTCAAGCATTTGGAAATAACATGTTTCTCCGTTGCATGGAATACATGTTTGATACAGGAAATATTACAAAATAAAGACAGCTCAAATCGGACCATTCCTTCCTCGGGTTTAGGGCACACCAACACATTTGGCCTTCCATTTTTGTTCATATAGATAGAAGATATAGGAATGCGTTATTCCGTCTGAAAATCTTTTCCACATTCGAACAAAGTCAATTTCGTTAGCGCCAACATCAAATGGACTAACAACGCTTAGCTAATTGTAGAACATATGGGAATTCAATTTTCCGATTTTTCTCTCCGCTAAATTGATCTACGGGAAGAGACGAATGCAACGAAATATAGATGACTCGAATTGAACCATTCCTTCCTCGGGTTTTGCGCTTACCAACACATTTGGCCTTCCATTTTTATTTATAGATATAAGATATGGAATTGCGTTATTTCGCCTGAAAATCCATTTCCACTTACGGACAAAGATCAATTTCGATAGCGCAAACATCGAATGGACTAACAACGCTTATTATGATGTAATTTTCGAACATGTGGGAATTCTATTTTCCGAATTTTTTCCGACCTTCCTTCAGGATTTTCCGAAAATTTTCCGATTTTTTGATCTATGGGAAGAGACGAATGCAACAAAATACAGGAGGCTAAAATCGGACCATCCCTTCGGGTTTCCGCGCTCCAACAGATTTTGCCTTACATTTTTATTTATATAGATTTGTCGTCTGTTTTATAGAAAATATGCTCTTTTAATATGTTCGTCGTGTTATACCGCCGTGTTCATGAAAGTTTATTAATTCGCTTATAATTTTCAACAACTTTTCCAAATACATCATAAATATAAAACTATATGTTTAGGAGTTACGTTGATAAACATTATCGCTACGTTTTGTATTAACCCAAATGTCTTCAAATACTATAAAATTACTGTCTGTTGTATTTCGACTCCGGTGACGCTTCTACGCAAGTACCAAAATTTAAATTCAAAAGTCCAAATATAGAAATATAAAAAAAAAACTATAAGATTTAAAAATCGAAATAAACGAATAAATATGTGAAATCCGGAAATCTGATATTCTAAATCTAAGCCTCCAAATACTTTAATCAAAACAAATCAAAAATTAGAGTTTCAAAATCTAGCAGTCTAAAGTTTTGAAAAATGAGATCCAAAAGCCATAGCCGAAAAATTGAAAAATGTAATAAAATTTTTTTAATCCAAAAATGGAATACAAAGAATAAAAAAGGAAAAAAGAATATTCATAAAAGTCAAACGAAACTCACATTCACATGAAATGTCATGTCAATTTCCATTATGTGTGATGGAGGGTAATTTGATACATTCAACAACATTTTTAATTTATTTTATATAAATTTTTTTCTTTGAATATAACAGAGAAAATAATGTTAGATTCATCCTCTCAAAGTCAGAAAACACCTTTCTCACAAAAAACATCGATCCGAAATCTTCTAGAAGGAGATGAATGACCATACTTAGTAGGAAAAAAATCCTTAAACGCATATGGTCGAATTTTAGCAGTTATTGAACTTTTTTTTGTTGTTTTAGGCTTTGTTTCTCTAAATTTAAAAATTTACTTAAAAAAGTACGCTATACCGGGTGCTTCTGTTACTTCCATTTAAGAGATTAAAAAATTTAATACGGGATACTGTTGTGAACCATCTAAACTCAGCCATTCCATGCCAAATCTATATTGTGGTTTTAAAAATTTGTAATTTTGTTCCTTATCGAATTGAATTTTCCGAATTTTCCCATTTTCCTTCAGAGTTCTCCGAAAATTTTCAATTGTCACGTTTGGTTGGAATTTGTGTATTTTTTTTTAATGGAACTCCTCCAGTCCAGAGAAGGGAGGGTTGTCATACCATCATAGAAACATTTCTTGTACCCAAAAATCCTCATATCCCAAATTTGGCTCCATTTGCTTTATTAGTTCTCGAGTTATGGAGAAATTTGTGTTTCATTTGTATGGCAGCCTCCCCTTCGAGAGAGGGGAAAAGTGTCGAACCACTATAGAAACGTTTATCGATCTCTAAAATCTCTATAAGCTTAGTTTGATTCCATTCGCTTGATTAGTTTTCGAGTTATTCAGCGCATCTCCTCCTCCCAGTAGAGGGGTTGTAGTTTTATAATATTTATTTAATTGTTATCAACAGGCAGTATTTTGCCCTAATGATTTAATGGAAATTTCTAATTTTTCCAATAAAATGTTGCCGGACCACATTTCTCGAATAATGGAAGTCGAAACCAGATGCTACTCTGTTGAACAGACGTTGAAGCCCTAACAGTGCTGAATTGTATCCATGGTACGACGGAAAGGCACTTGTAGGAATGCGTGGTCTTGTAGAGCTCGAGGCTGAATCGAAAGGTTGATGTTCTCCAATCTCACTGGCCATTCTGCCCTAGCCAATAAAATATCATACATAAATGATGCGCGGTTCACACCCCTTCCCACGTGTAGCGTATCAAAACCCATTAGTTGGCACCGACTTTCATAGCTAGGTAACTTATGTGGATTACTCCAGAATTACTCCAGTCGTCTTAGAGCGAATAGTGTCAAACCTAAAACCTCCACATGCCAAATTTGGTTCTGGTTGCTTGATATGTTCTTGAGTTATGCAGACATTTATGCTTCATTTGTATGGTAACCCCCCATAGAGAGGGGGAGGAGTGTCAAACTACCATAGAAACGTTTCTTGCCCCCACATACCTTTACATGTCAAATTTGGTTCCATTTGCTTGATTAGTTTTCGAGTTATGCAGAAATTTGTGTTTCATTTGTATGGCAGAACCTCCCCCCCCTAGAGTGGAGGAGGAGTGTCGAACTACTATAAAAACATTTATCGATCTCTAAAACCTCTATATGCTAAGTTTGATTCCATTCGTTTGATTAATTCTCGAGTAATGCCGAAATTTGTGTTTCATTTGTATGGCAAACTTGGAGCGCTTTGAGCACCCCTAAATCATGTCCGATTGAGCTGAAATAAACAAAATCAAGTAATAAAACATATATATTTTGGAAAAAAAGTAATAAAACAAAATAATCAAATGAATCAACCGAATTGAAAAAGTCCAATAAATAAACAAAAACAGAAAAATCAAGAAATCAAGAAATCGAAAAAAGTTTTAGATTTAAAAAAAATCAACAAATGAAAAAGAAATAAAAATAAAAATAAAAAAATCAAAGAATAAAAAAAATATAAAATCGAAAAAATTAAAAATATTTTTTTAAGAAGAACTTGGAAATTAATAAAGCGAGAAAACAGTTTAAAAATTATGAAATCATAAAAAAAAACATAAATTCATTAGACTAACATAGGTTCATTAACACGTTAAGCCCCGTGTCGGTTCCTAGGGACTAGCATTGAGCTTTTCGTTAGAAAAACTTTAATCGCCGAGGCTGACAGTTATAAAATAAGGCAATAAAAGAGAACATGGTTTGTTTGTTAAGGTGTTAAGGTGTAAAGATGATTAAAAAAAGGGCTTTCTACTGATTTGGTAGAATGTGCCCATTTTTGGAAATTCTCAACTTTTGAACTGATTTTCGATTTCATATCAGCAAATGGATGGTAAATAAGTGAACTTTTTGAACACAATTATTAAGGGCTGAACTGCGATGTCTTCCTTTGTGCGTAACTTAAAATAAAATTCGAAGAAATCAAAGAAATAAAATAAATACGAAAAAATAATGAAATGGAAGGAATAAAACAAAACATAAAAATGAAAATTAAAATCATACAATTTCTGAATGAAAAAATTACATGATAAATAGTTGCAAAATGTAAGCAGACATTTCAGTTGGATGAATATAGCGATTAATAAAAAATAAAAAAGAAATCAATAAAATCGAAAAAAAACAAAAGAAAATCATTAAATCAAATAAACATAAAAACATGAAATCTTTGGGATATCTCAAAACTCAGAAATAAAGAATTAATATTGAAGGTATATATTCAGCCATTCCATGTGAAACCGATATAGTAGTTCTCAGATTTTCGTAAAAAGTGGTAATTTCGTTCTTCATCGCAAACTATTAGACCCGTATTTTTTATTTTATTTTTTGTTAGGGTGCCTATTTTCATTTCAAGGTGATCCGAAATATCGACTTTTTCGCCTTTTTTCCAAAAATGATATTTTCCAAAAAAAAACATTACTTTTAAACTACAGAACCGATTTAGACGGTCGACATATCAAATTAAATCTGATTAGCTAGTCATTCTTGGAAAAATGCTAGGCATGCAAAAATTTCAGGTTTTGGTTTTGTCATTAGTGACTGTATTTGTTTTTTATTGTTTTCATGATCTCGGGACTATATTTTTTTATATTTTTTATGGAAAGCTGAGGATTTCTCACATAACATATCTCGAAACCAGGGAGGCATTTCTTTTCGCTTTTGAGTTATGATTTTTCAAAGTTAACCGATGGTCTAAATAATACTTTTTCCCTTTTTTTCCCAAAAATTATACTTTCGAACTACTGGACCGATTCAGATGATCGACATATCAAATTAAAGCCTTCTAGCTAGCCTTTTTTGAAGAAAATAACACACTTGCCAATTGATTGGATTATGGTCACATACATCCAGTCTAGTCGCATAGTAATATTGAACGAAAACTGAAAACATGTTAACTTTGAAAAATCATAACTTAAAAACGAAAAATAATACATCTCTGGTTATGGTTATAATATTATAACCGACCTCTGGTTATAATATTATAAAAATAATATTATGGGAAAAAACCTCAGTTTTCAGGAGAAAAATACAAAAAAATATGGCGACCTTGGTGCCGAAACGACGTAAGCTATAAAAAAACAAATATAATCAATAATTACGAAAACAAAATCCATTTTTATTCAGAGTGTAATATTTTTTTCAAAACAAGACTAGTTCATTGGCTTTAATTTGAAATGTCGATCATCTGAATCGGTCTAGTATATCAAGAGTTATGATTTTTTGTAGTGGAAAAAATGGTTTTTCGGACCATCGGTTAACTTTGAAAAATCATAACTCAAAAACGAAAAAAAAAACGCCTCCCTGGTATCGAGATATGTTATGTAAAAAATTCTCAGCTTTCCAGAAACAATATAAAAAAATATAGCGTCTTTGGTCCCGAGACCATGAAATCTATAAAAAAACAAATATAATCAATAATAATGAAAACATATTTGAATCTTTCTGCAAATGTAGTATTTTTCCAAAAAGGACCAGCTAATTGACGTTAATTTAATATGTCGAACATCTCAATTACTCCAGTGGTTCGAAGGTTATGGATATTTGAAAAAAGTCATTTTTGGCAAAAATGCGAAAAAAAGAATTAAAAAAAAAATTAAAAAAATACGGATCTAATAATTTGCGATAAAGAACAAAACTACCACTTTTGACGAAAATCTGATTACCACTATATCGGTTTGGCATGGAATGGCTGTATTACACCTTTAAAATCCATTCCTTATTGAAATATTTTAGACCTATATTTTTTTTTCTTCGGCCTTCGAATGAACTATTACAATGAAGTACAAAGTCAAGTGTATTATTGTAGACAAAATTCGAAAGAAAATTGTTTGCAGCAGAACTTTTTGGAAAGTTTAAAGACATAAAATATCACCATTTCAGGAACGCTTGTTGTTTTTTTAATTATTATTATGTTAGCAAATCTTTTGACTGTTCGCCCCTTTTTTGATCTTCGTAAAATTGGAAGGTATTTCAATGAACCTTCTAGAAATTATGTGAACTGCGCCCGAAGTGTCTACTTCTAGGCGCACACTTTCAAAATGTTTGTTTTTTATTGTTTTTGGCATGTCGAACCCAATTTTTGAAGATTTTTTTTATTCGAAAGCTGAAACTATTTCCCATAGCATATGAAAAATATTTAACATTAAAAGTTTATATATGATATATCTAGAAAAAAACAAGTCTTCTTGAAATTTTAATGTTTTATATAAAAAAGTATCAAATTTCAATAAATGATATGAATAGCTAGGGTCTCTGTGTATCGACAACTCTAAGACCATAGAGAATTGTTAAATTTTCGTCTGAAAATAGACTTTCGGAGTGCAGTTCAATATTTTTCTTAATTTTTATTTGCTGGAAATGTAAATCGGTACCAGCAATTCGAAAACACCGTTTTTTGAATTATTTTTGAGTAGGTGTAATCAGCAAAATCGGCAAAACACAAATTTTCAAAACACTCATATCAGGATGTGGCCATTGTGAATTGCGATATAACTAGAAGGTTGTTTCGCAAGGTTCAATGCATTCTAGAGTAATATCCGAAATAAGAAAAAGGAAGTTGATTTTAATGTTTCGTTTTCTGCTGGAAGATAGATTGTGTGCAATTAGGAGTGTTTTTGAGATTATAGGTTTCCGGACTAAAACGGTGTCAAGTGTAGCGCATTTCAAGCCAGATGTGAAGAAAGTATTTATACAAATTCTTCAGTGGGAAATTGAGGAAAATTTTGGGAGTGGAATCAAAAAAGGAAATTTAGTAAAGTTACCCCCATTTCTCAAATCGGTGAAAAGGTGAGAAAAAGTTCATAGAAAGATGTCCCTAGATTAAAAAAAATACACATAAAAAGTTTTCATGTGACTGGAAAAAATAATATGATATTAAAAAATAACATTCCGGTTTCAAACACCGAGAGACATTATTATTTTTAGATTGAGTTTCAAAAAAAAACCTCCGGCAAATGCCACAACTTCGGAGACATATTGAATGGGTTAAATGAGCCTTTTGGTATCACAACCAATGAATACCAAAAAATATTCACATGGACTGAATTGCAAAAATTAAATCAACATCAGCTTATTAATGTAATGAAATTAGTATCAAAATTTACTTTACTACACAATGAGATGTAGTTGTTTCTGCAAATGTTCGCCCGTATATTTATCTATTGCAAGATCACAAACACCCAAAATGAGTCATCTTAAAAAATCATTTACATATATTTGAACACTACTTCCGCCAACCATTCGGATAGATACTTCGCGGTCAATTGAATTATCCATTCCTTTCACAGTTTACAACAACCGCGTGCGTGCGTTGATTTGGCGTTTCGAATCGAATTATATTCTGTCGACTCATTTCTCAAACTTTTACACAGAGAGGGAATGACCATACAACGCTCGTTTCATCCAAACGCCCAAAGTCAATCATTTCACGCAAGCCGGAACATCTCAAGGTCTCCCCCATCGATTGTAAAACTTTAGAATACGTTTACATTTATGGCTTTTCGTTCTTCCCTACCTAATCATTTGAGTACGGGTAGATAGTGTTTACATCGTTGATTGGGCCATCCGCAGAAGGTCTATTCAAATCAAAAGCTAGGAGTTGTGATATTGGATGAAATTTATTGATGGACGAACGAAGCTTAACAAGAATGAAATGTGTGAAAGGAAAACATTGTTGAGATGCTGGGAACTTTTTCGAGGACAATTCGCTTCACTGAAAGCTAGAATCGACACCCGTTTCCATATGTCGCGTCTTTTGCGGATATTCGAGAGTAGCTTTTCTCATGCACCAAACCATGCGCGAAAACGCCCCGCCTGGCAGAGGCAGCCAAGAAAACGTTGTATTAAATTTAATTATTTCGTTGTGTTTATTTAATTTAGCAATTATTAGTTCCCCTTCTCGCACTGCTCTTTCGGGTGGCTCCTCATTCGAACGGCGCGAACAGCCTAAAGTAAGCTGTTCTCTTGATGACCATTCCGAGATACCATCAGGAGGGAGGGTATTTATGAGAAACATTTTTGTTTTCAAACATTATTTGTTTACCAAACGTCACACGCGCGATCTTTGTTATGGTTGCTGAGCTTTGCTTGATCTTGACCGTTGCTCATGGAATCTCCCGCATTCGTTACAACCCAGAGTATGAAGCCTTCTGTTTGTCTAAGGAAATTCGCGCGAGTGGTTGGGCACACTCTGTTGATGCGTTACGCGCGAACTGTGTGTATGCGCGACGCGCAGACCTTGAAATTGGTCAATGAGTGGCACCCAGAAGAGTTCGTTGATCTGCTATGGGAAGAAACAACTCTCAGATTCAGACACTTCGTGCGTATCTCATATAGGTGTGGATTCACCTGCTGGATCCATTTGTCTGTGACACATCCTTGAGACCACCAATGCAGCTGTTTAAAGTGGAAAATGCCCCTCACTTCGGCATTACTCTTACGCTGTGTCGCTCTCTGTGTTCAACAGTCAGTCATTGTAATCGGGGGCGGTGTAGGAGTGTAGGAATGGGTAACATAATCTCGTTTGATTAATATTCTTCGAATTTGTCACGAGCCACCCGCGAGTTGGAGCAACGGCAACAACGTCCCGGGCATGCTGGAAAAAAACGGAATGGTTTGTTGTTGTTTTGCCGAACGACACGCTGAGTTTACGCTGGGAGCTTTGTTGTGACGACCAGCAAAGTTGTTATTGCGTAACGAAATTTATTTCCCGGAGGACTTCAGGTCAGGAAGCTGAGTGAACTTATTCGATTGTGTATTCATGCCGACAATATGTGTTCGAGTTACGGATTAGTTCGGAATGTATATTACTGTAACAAAATTGGTTTGGAATGGGTATAAAAAATGCCTGTCCTGGCTTCAAAAGAGGAACACCTTTTTGAGACTTCATCTAAATTCGACAAAAATGTCAGATCAGCTGCCGTGAACAGGATTGCCATAATAAAATCTGTATTTTTGGTCTCAAAAAATTTTATCAGAGTTTTTTCTCAGAAAATCTGTATCGAAATCTGTATTAGACGAATTTCATGCCAACTCGTCTTAGGAGTTGGCAGCATCATTTCAGATAGTAGTGAAACGTTGTGGGTGTTAAGACATGGGTCATTTGAGCAACTTTGCATACTTGAAATATTCGTAAAAGAATTAGACTACTTTTTGGAAAAAGATATAATTTATTTTCTTAATTTTTTTTATATATATATATATATATATATATATATATATATATATATATATATATATATATATATATGTTGCGATAATTTAAACCTAAAATGTTACGAATTAAACAATAATAGTATTTTTTCAAAGAGAAAAAAGAAAAAGCTGTTGTTCGAAAAAAATTTTCCATGTAAATGTGCCCATCGTCCGATATATAGAAAACTTGTTGGAATTCCAAGCGCTATTTATACTTTTTTTTTCAGAATTTTAAAAGCATATGTTTTCGAGAAAAATGAATTTTAATTTTCAAAACTTTTTTTTTTCAAAGAAGTTTTTTTCCAAAAAATTCTTTGATAATTTTTAATAAAAACCAAAATAATTTCCTACATTCCATTATTTGACTAAGATTTTGTAGGTCTGATATTTTTTTTCAAGTTTTTTTTTAATTTTGAGTTTTTTCAACTTTTTTCGAAAAATCTTAATTGAAAAACTGTAAGATCTACAAAAAGTTGGTGAGAGAATGAGATGTAGGGAATAATTTAGGTTTTCAATAAAAACTATCAAAGAATTTTTTTGAAAAAAATTTCATTGAAAAAAAAATATTCTGAAAATTAAAATTCATTTTTTCTTGAAAACATATGCTTTTAAAATTGTGAAAAAAAATAAATATAAATAGCCCTTAAAATTTCCAACAAGTTTTCCATACATCGGACGATGGGCACATTTACATGGAAAAAGTTTTTCGAACAACAACTTGTTGATAGTATACACGTGAATATTCGCATTCACTGTCTTGCCGTTCTATGCATAGTTGTCCCTTGTTACTTTTTGACAACTTTCACTTTTCTTCATAAAACGATGGATTTATGCCTAATTTTCCGGAAAAACACAAGAAAAGTTCTCGTTTTTTAAAAACAACATCAAACTCAATTGATGATGATGATGATGATGATGGTCCCGCCTCCTTCCCCTACAGAGGTTTGAGCAAGACGAGTTATCTAAAAGATATTTTTTTTTCAACATTGAAATCAGTTTAGCAAACATGAAAAACGAACTAATTTTATTTACAGATATAAGTTCAAAAAATTGCAATGTCCAAAAAAGCCAATACTCAGTCATGCCACAGAGTCGATACGGTCCCGACAAGGCCCTTGCAGCCAAGTGGTCCACCAGAGCACAAGTCCAACCGCCAGCCTTGTTTTGGATTGACTGTGAATACCCTCATTCAGAGAAATCGAGAAAATTTCCTTTACGAAAAATTCCTAGACCGGCACTTAAAAAAAACTTTCAATTTAATATCCTTTATATCTGTGCCTCGCGCGCGACGCTCAAACTTTTGTAGACTACTTTTTTTTTTTTTAAACTAATACAACTATAAGAACGACAAAATAAAAATAAAAATAGTCCATCATCACCAGAGATCAATACAAATTTAAAAAAAGATGATTTAAAAAAAATTAAATAATCTACATAATATAATCCGTTCAAAAAAAAAACTTCGTCAGATTCATTGAAAATATTGAAAACAAACTGCAAAAAATTGTCCACATTAAATTATCCGTTCGTATAAAACTTCGTCAGTAAAGATCTTCGTCATAAAAATAAACAGCTGTTAAGAGAACACAGCTTTTACATGTGAAATACAGTGCCTCTTAAATTCTGTAAGTGTTGTTGCGCATTTAATATGTCTTGGCATCGAGTTGAACACATTTATTCCTTTGAAGTACAACGAATTTTGTGAAGCACATGACAAGAAATTAGGTGTTCTTATTTCATTCGCGTTTCTAGTGTTATAACTATGAAAGTCACTTCCTCTTTCAACTCGATCACACAAATATCGAGGCAGCAAACCGTTAATTACTATAAAAATGAACACCATAGTTAAATAAACAATTCTTTGCTTCACGGATAACCATTGCAGAGCGTCCAACATTAAAGATGAGGAAGTGAATCTGTTACATTTTAGTATCAACCGCATTATTTTGTTTTGCAAGCGCTGTAATCTCGATATTTGTGTGTCATTGGCTAAAAATAAAATGGAAGAGCAAAAGTCTAAATGGGGAGAGATGATTGATTTGTATAGCTGTATTTTGCTGCAAATAGTTAAATCGTTTTGCAATCGACATAAGATTCCATACTTCTTGGCAATTTTCTTGATGACATTGTCAATGTGAGTGTTGAACTTGAGTTTGTCATCAATAATCACGCCAAGATATTTAATGTCCCGAACTCGATCAATAGTCTCATTATCAATAACGATGGAGACGTTTTCATTTAAACGATTTCGCGAGATTACCATATATTTAGTTTTACTTATGTTCAATTTCAATTGCTTATACTTCAACCATCTACTTAAAGAATGTAAATCTCCATTCAAATGTAAAACGACCTGATCTAAATCATTAGCTGCAATGAATAACACAGTATCATCTGCAAAAAGATTGATATCACAAAATCGTAAAACTCTTCGCATGTCCTTGATATACATAATAAATAAAAGGGGTCCTAATACACTTCCCTGAGGTACTCCAAGATTATTCCCTAGGGGATTCGAAACTGTATCATTAAAAATAGTCCGTTGAGTTCTGTCATTTAAATAGCTTTCGAACCATTTATATGCAGTACTCGTAAATCCAAAGCGCTTAATCGTGTTCAACAACAAGGGCCTAGAAATTGTTTCGAAAGCGCGTTTTAGATCCAAAAAACAGCAATGATATTCTCTTTGCACTCTAGTTTCTCTTTCCATTTTGCTAATACCAAGTTCAATGGGGTTTCACAGGAATGACCTTCCCGATATCCCGATTGTTCTGGTATTAGCAAAGCATTGCAATTTAAATATTCCAGCAGCTGGCCTTTAACGACTACTTCTAATATTTTCTCTAGCGTGTGCAACATATTGATGGGACGAAACTCTTCGGCTTTAATCGTTCCAGCAACCTTTTGAATTGGAACTATTGAAGATTCCTTCCACACCTTAGGCACATGCCCAGTTAGCAAAGATTTATTAATAAGGTCCAGCAAGATGTGATCGATGACATGAAAGCAATCTTGAATAACTCTAGCATTGACATTATCCACTCCAGCCGTTTTTCCTAAAGAAAAGCAAATAGTTCTAAGTTCATTTAATGTAATTGGGTGAAAACTTTCAAATCTACAACTACTGTTAACCGGCTGTTTTATTTCATCAGGTTCATCAACCAATTCAATGGACTGATTGATCAATGAAACACTATTGACAAAATAATCGTTAAACTTAGATGCTATAGCCTGTTCAGACTGTTCAAGTGTGCCATTAAAAGTTATGGACCGCGGTTTGCTATTACTAGGTTTTAATAAAGATTTCAAAATTTTCCATAACTCCTTGCTGTTGCTTTAATGCAGATAAATCTTCCTCTGAATATATTCACAACGAGTTTTCTTAATCGACTGTGAATATATATTGCGCGCGTTTGTGTACATATTCCAATGATATCCATCATTTGTTCTACAAAATTTCTTGTACCATCTGTCTCTCTCACGTTTAAGGCGTAAAAGATCCAAATTGTACCAGCTGTTCGAGTTTTTCATAGGAACAAATTTTTGCGTAACAAGCCGATTTGTACACTCTTTCAAGGTATTAGTTAGAACAGCTGATGATTCATCTAAATTACCGACCTCGAATGGAAAATCCAGGCTTCTCACTACGAGATTCGAAACAGCATGCTTCGAATATTGCCTCCAGCACTTTAATTTCACAACATCTTCATTTACCACGAGATTATCTACAATATTGATAATTAAAGTCTCATGATCGGTTATTTTCAAATTGGTATCCGTGACTGTGTAAATAGTATCAAAATTGGAATAAACATGATCAATTAAAGTTTTACTGTGCCTGGAAATGCGCGTAAATTCATGTACTGTTTGTTTCAAATTGAAGAAATCGGATACACGCTTCAAATGGTTCGAATTGTAGTCATCACGCCAATTAATATTGAAATCACCAGCTAATATATTCAATTTGCTAGAGTCAAGGAACATTTCAAGCCAGTTTTCTAAAATTTCAACAAAACGCAAGTCGCTTGAGCTGGAACAAAACACCAAAATTACCCATCTTCATGCCATGTTCAACTGTAATGCCCAAGAACCAGTTACCATCAAACACTTCGTTGAGGCGAAGATTGAATTGAACTGATTCTTTGACATAAATAGCAACACCGCCAGTGTGCCTAGAATGTGATAAACACGCAGCAACATTATATCCCGGAATACTATACTGATCAAATGATTCTATTTCAACAATGTGTGTTTCAGACAAAAGGACTAGAAATGGACGCTTTTCCTCAACAATCTGACGTAACGCTACGTAGTTTGTTGACAGTCCCGCAATATTCAAATACAAAATATAATATTGGTTCACAATTCTTCTGGAACCTGGTTGCTATTTATTGAAATGCAAGTTGCTTTTTTTCAAATCAAAAAGCCTGTGATATACTAAACATTCAGAGCTAAATGCGGCATGATTGACGTCCAAATTCAATTTCCGTTCTTTATTCATTTTCAAACAATTAACACATTTCAACACAGTTGACCTGCATTCAGATGTCTTGTGTTTCTGACTACACCTTGAGCACGTTTCAAAATTTTGTTTGCAATCCGTGCTCTTGTGTCCAAATTCTCCACATTTGAAGCATCTTAATACATTAATCGCAGGAACTACGGAGCACCGATCGAACCCCACATTTACTTTTTTCGCGTTCAATAAACAGTTATATGTGTCAACATCTACTTCAATTACAGCAGTGAACTTATTGTAGGTGAAGCGTGGATTTTCGTACACATTTAAAACCTTTACATCTTTTATTTCGATGCCTTCATTCTGACTTCGGAGGTAATTAATGAAAACATCGGAGGAATGCTGATCGCTCATGCCCACGATTTTTAATCTGGGCACCGATATGGGAACAACAGCACTATACTTCTCACCCAAATTGCTTTCGATGTCATCTTTCACATTGTCTATATTAGCTCCAGTTGCACACTCAACAATGATGGAGCCATTTCTTCCATTTCTGAAATTACTAATTTTGTGTGTTCTTGGATCTAATTTTGTCTTCAAATGCTTCCGAGTACCCTCGCAAGCTTGTTTGGACTCTTTAGGCTTGATTACAAGAACCGGATGAGTCTTACGATTACTTTGCATGATACTAGTACTATTACTATAACCCATTATCTTATTGTTGTTAGAAGTGTTCGCACTTTTAACAACATCCGCAAAACTTATTTTATTTTGATGTACATTATTATCATCATTATTTTGAAATTTTCGTTTCTTACGTTTCGGAATATTCTGGTGCGATTCAGAATGAACTGTACCAGGTTCAATGAGCAAGTCATTCTTTGCAGCTAAACTATTTTGCGCGTTAATTGTTAAAATAGAACTAGTCATAGATTCCAATTTCTCACAAATCAATTTTTCAAGAGACCCATTTACATCTTGTCTCAATTCTTCCATACCGCACTTTAACGCGCTGTCTATCTGAGCAGCGATCTGATCTCGCATGCCCGTAAGCGAGTCAGAGAGTGAAGATAATTTCATCACCTCTTTTTCTATCTTACGCACATCCGAAATAACATCGCTCTGCTCACCACAACCCTGGTCCGATAGACAGTCATTGCATTTGAACAATACATTTACATTCTCCGTGATAAGCTTTGCCGTTGCTTTAGTAAGAGAAGTACAGCGGTAGTGGAACACACATTGTCCCATGTTGATATTCTAGGCCTAACTGTCCCACCATGAATTTTTCAACTTATAATCAAGCTGATTCTTGATTCAAGTGAGTGGAACTTTGACATTCCATTAGACAATACAGGCAGACCTTTTTTTTTGTGCGGGGGATAGGGACCGCACAAAAAAAGTCGTGCAAAACTTCACCAGCAGCTTTAAAAAATCGTGTTCGGCACACATTTTGAAAAAAACTTTTTTTATGCGGTAGAAGAGGACCGCATTAAAAAAGTTTCCCCCAAGAAAATAACTCAAATCCACGCCATTCGTTCAATTTTCTTTTGTTTCCCTGCTTTGCGATGGGACACTTTGCCTTTTCGATTGCGCGTGGCTGTTTGTGCTTTTAGTTGCATGTCGAAACGTGTTGCTGTTAGAAATCATGTCATGCAAAAACTTAAAAAAAAACTTAGAGCATTTGACGAGAGGAGGCATTTGATTTCAGAAGTATATAATTGGACGCAAATATGCTTTTTTCGCACTGAAATGCATTTAAACCATCGAAAAAAACTAAATGGACGATAACTTCGTCAAATATGCTTTTTTTATACATCGCACAAAAAAAAAATCGCACAAAAACAGGTTTTACTGTAGCTTACTGCTCATGGGAAACCCGGTGTATTGCTGAACTGAAATGCTTAAAGCTTTCTGGTAGACAAATATGCTAGAAAACATTGATTGCGTTTTTCTCAGTTGTTGGTTTTGGAACATGGGACAACTATGCGTGAAACGGCAGTGTTCTTTAGTAGGATAAAAACAAACAGTGTTATTTATTCATTGTAAAGCTAGCTGATGTGGCAGACTTTTGCATCTTTTTGCCTTATATTAAACATGAGAACGCCGTATTAAACGCTATTATGAATGCCAAAATGACTCTCACTCAGACTGATTGGGATGCTATTTGAATACAATTGGTGAGTTGGGAAAAAATATTATTGAAATCAAGCCATAACTAATATTGGATCGTTATTTTAAAAAATCTGTACATCTGTATGAAAACCCAAAAAATCTGTAATCTGTATCTACAGATTATTGATTTGAAAAAATATGAAAAATCAATAAATACGGATATTCTGTAGATATGGTAACCCTGGTCGTGAACATTGAGAATGTGATTGAAAATATCATTTATATATGCCAATCCTGGCAATAAGCAGGATGGACAGAGCAATACATGGATTTCTTGCTCCTCAAATACCCCAAAAGCAGAGCCACATTCGCCCAACTTCAGCATCCAAATCGTTTTACACTTCCCCATCGAGATCCAATTTCAACTGGACAGCATTTTTGGTCTCCATCGTAGGGAAAGGATACCCACAACCCCCAACAACCCCCTTACATGCATGACAAACGCGCTACGGTGGCATACCAAGGGCCCAAAAGAGGACGCGAAGTAAATTAAAAACTGGTCACACACCGGACTGGACGGGACTTTCTCGCCGGTCGGTCGAAATGCGACAGGGCCTGAGAAATCCCACTAAAATCCCCTCGAGCAAGCAGGCAAGGCAAGCTCGACGACATTCCTGTGCTTTCTTCCCAATTCGAGAACGCAAAGACTCTCGGCAATTTGAACGGCATCATGAGAGGTGAAACGGGAGGACGAGACGAGACAAACTTCATTCATTGAATTTAAAATTTATTACCCGGTGTATATGTTGTTTATGTCCGTTCTCATCCTTATACTCCGATGTGGTCGCGGATTTTATGGTTTATATTCGGGTTCACTTTTGTGTCGAAATGAGCCAAAATTTGAACCAATTACAAAGTGTTGAATGTCCTCATTGAGACATGGTTGTGTCTTTTGAGATTTATTATTCTGGAACTCAGATGATTCTGATATAACTAGTTGCAGCTTTGCACACTGACAATTATTGTCTCAGGTTTCCCTGCCACAGTGGCAGACATCACAACAACAACAATGCAATGATCCAAAGAAAGAATCGGTTTACAATGTGTCACAAATATTCAAATGTCCCTCACCCTACAAAAAGTAGAGACCATCGTTTGATCAGACCACGCGACTCTCTGGGTATCCAGAAATCGAACCGGATCGTAAATTTACCTAGCAAAGTGCGGAAGACGCGTCTGGTTCTGATGGCCGATTGCAATTGCAATAAATTATAAAACTGACGGCAGCACAAACGGTGGACGTGTATCTGGCGAACATCAATCTGATGATAACGGTTGATAAAAGCGGAGTATAAACAGGACTGCCAGATGGCGTTCAAAAATTTTGGACATAAGGTCGAAAACAATCGATTAATTGACGAAGAAAAAAAGTTGATGGGCTGAGCCTAGGGACACGGATGGGATCTTGACATAGGACTGTGATTGTGTGTAGTAATTGCATTGAACTTGGGTTTTTCATTGTTCAAAATCTGTATTGTTTTCTCTTTTGATACTTCAAATGGATGCCCTGGAAAACATAACGTGGTAGGATTCGGTACCGAATTCTATTCAAAAATGTACATAAAACTACCATTAAATCCATTACTACCCTTTTCTTCTGTTTATTTAATCATGCAGAAGAAGACAAAGAGTCATCATGTATCATTTTAAACACAAGTCTAAAGAGTTAAGACCTACATAAATATAAGCGTTAGTCAAATCAATCTATGACTACAAAAATATATTATAGATAAAAATAGCATTATCTCCTTCGTTACCACGTTGTCCGGAACATTGTTTGTAATAACTTTATAGCCCTGTAAGATTGCGACTACTCAAGCTATCATAATCTGATTTACGTGGGTATACCGTTTTGATCTTCTAAATCAGCAGCCATTTAAATTCATTTAATGCATTTTTATATAACCAAACAACATACTCGATATTATGACATCATGGACCACAATTACACAAATTCTTAATAATGAGACTTACACGATAAAAACATGACTTGAGCACAAATTGATTGGACAACATACAATGTAATATAAAATTAATGCCTATTATCGGTAAATGGAGAATAATTCATTTTACGCATCAACTCACATAATGAGCTAACGCCCGAATTTAGGCAAAAAGATTGCTCGTTGCGTCGGGGAGGAAGCATGTGGATAGTGTAATCGAAAGAAAACATACCCAATTAAATCGTCAAATTTTTAACTTTTTTTTACTATATTCACTGTTCTTGTTTCAAGCAAAAAAAAAATCTGGATAAATTTCCTGTCTAATGATATATAACACAACATATGTCGCCATAACCATTTTGAACAATTTGCATTTGAAAACTTTTAATAAATCGTTACATTTTTCGTAGAGTGACCCCCTATATAGAAATCAAAGACATAGTCCTATGTCAAAATAAATAGCTTTTTTCAATTAACTAAGGGGGTAGTACACTATGAACATCATAAAAATCATGTGAGTTTCGCGATTTTTTTTCAACGAGAAAATAAATTAGTATGATCAATCTGATATCACAGTTTCATTAGGTATATATTATCTAACAAACAAAAAAACTTTGTGTCCCTTGAATAGCCGCAACCGGTTTGTTGAACCCTTGCACCCACAAACCTTGTAAATTGGTGGGACTTCTACAAGTTTTTCTAGTGGACCGATTTCAATCGATGATTTTTTACGTGATCTTGTATATATTTCCTGTCATCGTACGTAGGATTTTTTCAAAATATTGATTTTTGACGAAATGGCGACATTTTCTGTAGAAGAATTGCGTTTTTGCCCCAAAAATAGAGACAAAAACATTCGCCAAAATTGTATTTTTTTAAATATCAGAAAAATTCTACGTACGATGACAGGAAATTTATTGGAGAATCTGGGAAAACCAATTTCACCAAAATCGGATGGACCGTTCCGGAGGTAGAACTCCCACCAGTTTGCATAACATGGTTTCGAGAAAAACGCGTTTTAAATTTTGGATCCGCGCTCCTTACGCAAAGACTTAGTTCCACTAATTGGCTTGTAACTTCGGAACGGTGCATCGGACAAACCTGGGATAAAGGGATGTCTACAGTAAAGTAGACATCCTAGAGAACACTATAAGCCAGAAATATTTATTTGATTTTTTTCAAGTTTTCATAGTGTAATACCCCCTTAAGAAATGGTACAATCGGTAGAAAATTGAACGGAACGGTTTGTCTTTGGATGAAATGTTATAAATAATTTTTCATGTATGTATGTAGATTCATTTTTCATATTAATTTAATATAATGAAATGGTTATGATTTCACAAAGTATTGAAATTTGATCAACTTCAATAAATCCATCTCCAATCTCCGTTTCGATGAGAAAGATTAATAAACCAATAAATCAAAAATATCTATGATAAAATATAACAGATATAAGCAACAACAAAACCAGTAGCAGCAGCAAACGAGTTTCATTTTTCTTGTGTTCATGATGTTCATGATTCGCTCCTGTCGTTAAGCGTTTTTTCACTGTTTATCAAACAGGAGGAGTTAATTTATCAGTTCTTTTCAGAACTATTCTTCCAAATGTTTCCGCTGTTGATTTGCAAGATCAACCGTCCAGAGGTGCGTTTCCACCGGGGAACCGTTCTTATGCTATCGATCCAACACACAGTGATTCAATTTTGTTCGGTTGCGGCACCGTGTCGGGTTGCGGCATTCCAAAGGACCTGGCTGGGTAAGGGAGTGAAAAGTGCCCTCAAATCAAATCACAACTTCTATGGAAAATATTGTATAGGGTACCGAATAAGATTTTTTGTCTATTTTTTTAGGCCCCTATATGGTTCACCATATGCAGAATATACTTTTCAATTTTTTGCACGGCACTCTCAATAGCTTCGAGATAAAAATTCGAAAAAAATACTCAAACTGCATCTCACTATGGTGTATTGAGAAATATTATCAAAACATTTTTTCATCAAAAATTTAAGTACTAAAAAACTTAAAATTTTTATTTTTTTTAGGTTTGAGGTCACTACTACTCTGTGTTTCTACACTTTTTCTGGGTATATGTGATTTTTTTCCGAATTTTAGCAATGTTGCGCGACACGAAAAAAAAATTTCAAAATTTAGATTTTTTTAAGATTTTTGCAACCAATTTATTTTTGAATATATTCCTATGTGTTTTTTTCATATTTGTGATTCTTTTTCAGAAAATTTTGAGTACTGCGAAATATTTTTTATAGCGCTGGTGATAAGATTTGGGGGAACTCCAGGATTTCAGGAAAATAAAAAATATTAGGAAAAAAATAAAATATAGAAATTGGATATATTTTTTTAAATTTATTGGATCATTTTTTTCGCGCAGCTCTTTAAATTTTTTGAACAGGTATCAAAAAAATTAAAAACCACATGCGAACATATGTAAATAAAAATTTAAAATTCCAAAAAAATCGAGATTTGGAAAAATATATTTATTTCTGTACCACACAACACTGTAGAAATTTTGAAAGAAAATCACATATAACTAGAAAAAGCATAGAAACACACTCAAATACGAACTAGAGTAGTAGTAAATCTCTAAATCTCCAAAAAAACTAAATTTTCAAGTCGTCGACCCAATTCCACGGTCAAAAATGGAAAAGTTACTATGAGTAATATCTTGACAAATATTGCGAATATTTTTTTAAGTTGTGAGCCATTTAATAGGAGACATATTTCCACAACTTCCAATGCATAATACTTAACTGTAGTACAAATAGTTATTATTTAATAATTCATCACAGTTTAATGTGTAAATAACCATCAAATAACACCTCAGAAAAAATTTCATGCTCAGCATTACACAGAACTACTAAAATTGTAAAAATTGGATAGAATGATTTTTAATGTCTTGGCAGATGAGTCATTACTTATTTTGAACATCATTTTTTTTCCATTCGAATTTCAAGATTTTCTAAATAATCTCTTATTTACATTGAGAGGGGGTCAAAATGGGTCAAGCGCAAAATTTAATTCCATACCAAATCGATCTAGTGATTGTCATATTTTCATGAAAATTCCTCATCGTAAAATATTAGACCCGAATTTTTAATTTTTTTCATGAGGGTGGCCATTTCCATTTTATGGGGGTCCGAAAAATCGGGAAAAGAAAACTTTCTAAAAATGACCTTTTTCAAAAATTCATAACTTTCGAACTACGGACCGATTTAGATGATAGATATATCAAATCAAAGCCAATGAGCTAGTTTTGTTCGAAAAACAATACACTTGAAAAAAATCAGATTTTATTTTCGTAATTATTGATTGTAATTATTTTCCATAGCTTACATGGTTTCGGAACTAAGGTCACCGCATTTTTTTATGTTTTTTCTTTAAAGCTGAGGTTTTTTTACTAAACATATCCGAATATCAAAGAGGTGTTATTTTCGTTTTCGAGAGATTTTCCAAAGTTAACATGTTTTCAGTTTTCGTTCAATATTCCTATGCGACTAAAATCCAATTTTTATGCATGTGTAGTATTTCATGTGGATTCAAATTAGTATATCGATCATCTGAATCGGCCCGTTGATTTAAAAGTTATGAATTTGAAAATTTCGTCAGAGAAATTCCTTCGACTTGCACTGTGGTCACGCGTATTCTAAAGCTTGCCCCTCGGAATACATTCAAGGCGTGTTATTTGGCTTAAGAAATCTCAACTAAGTATTAATAAATTACGCTAGTTAATGCATACGTTGAACGGCAAAAGTTCCACAGTATTTTTTGAAAAGAGACTAGCTAATTGACTTTAATTTGATATGTCGATCATCTGAATTGGTGCAATAGTTCAAAAGTTATGAGTTTTTAAAAAAAGTAATTTTTGGAAAAAATGAGAAAAAAATATCTTTCGGACCACCCCAAAATGAAAATGGTCACCTATTTAATTTGATATGTCGATCATCCGAATCGGTCTACTATACCGATTCGGATGATCGACATATCAAAGTTTTTGTGAATTAAAAAAAAAGACATTTTTGGAAAAAAAAGGAAAAAATTGATTTTTTGGGCAACCCTAAAATGGAAATGATCACCCTAATGATTAAAAATGGCGGTCTTATGTTTTGCGATAAAGAACAAAACTACTACTTTTCGTGAAAATCTGAGAACCACGCTAAACATTTCCATCGCACTTCTAGGTGGATTGACACTATTTTCGCAACTCAAATAATATTCATGACATATACATGTCGTTGATTTATCTTGAAATTATTGAGAAATTGATTTCTAAACACAATTCTTGATAGAAAGTAATATTAACTACTTTGACCCATTGTCACCCCCTCTAAGGGGTGAGATTGGATCAACTTTCATTTAATCATAGTTCAGTGAAAAATTAATATTATTCAAAAAATCCTTGAAGACTTACGAGTGTTCGTCATAAGAGAACATTTCTACGTAATTAGAATTGTGTTTTACAGTAATTTACGATAGTTATTCAACAAAAAGTTCGAAAACTACCTTTTTTGACCCATTTTCACTCCCATCGACTGTACTTAAAAAATTGAAAAAGTACTTGATATTGAACCCTATACAATATTTCCCATAGAGCGGGTGATTTGGTTTGAGGACACTTTTTAATTTCTTACCTAGTCACGCCCTTTATTTCGGAAATAATGAAAAAAATGATTTTTTTGGCCTCGAGAGCACTTGTGTGAAATTTTGGAATGTTTTGGGCTTGCTGGTGTCTTTTAGCGATCGATCATTCAATTTTCGCGAAATCGTGCATTGTTTCCGGGTCAAAAGTGAAATCAAAGTGCAGCTGATTCCATGTCGGATGTGAAGAAGGTGTTTTATTGCAGTGAGAGCTGTGCTCTTCGGTTGAAACTAAAGATTAAAATTTATTCCTTTGGCGGTTGCAATAGCCTCCGACGCTACCACACAACCGATTCATTCCGGATGTTGTGTTGACGCTCTGCGAAAGGTTATGCATAGTGTCATTTGTGGATTATTTTTTTGGGTTTTATATTTTCGGGAGCGTCAGAGATGCAATTTTGCTAAGAGATATTGACATTTCGTATTTCTACGCCAACAATGCGGTTTTGTTTTTGACACAACCCCTTCTAATTTTAACATATTTAACAAATCGCTCTACCGACAATTCCGACATACTTGTCGACCTTATTGGCTCTGACCCATTTTTCACCCATCTAATAACTGAGTGAGGTTGGATCTCTACAAAACTACAAAAACGGATTGTACCAAAGTTGCTTATGTTTCTACACTTACGCTACAATGCTCAGCGATGTTCTATAGATCAATCGTGAAATCATCCCTCGAATGTTTCAACTTCTTGTCGAAGGTTATCAAAACGATGCCGTTCGGTGCCTCGGACTAGACTACTATTTGATTCAAAAATTGAGTAATTCCAAATGAAATCGACAAATGACAAAACATGAGTATTTTTGATTCGAATGAAAGTGTGTATTCCGTTTGGGTTAGAGGAAATATGAGTTTTCCACAGCAATTGGGAATTTTTTGACTCAAGCGTAACTTTTGAAAAGGGCGTATCGATTTGAGAAGAGAAATCTTTGATAATTTATATCTCAAAAACTATGACTCGTACCGAAATAGTGTCTTAGAAAGAGTTATAGAGTATTGATGGTTGAATATGAAAAAAATGTACACTGAGAAAAAAATTAGTAATTAGTAATTAGTAAAAAATTGCAATATCCAAAATACATATTTTTAAATTTTTTTTTAATATTTTCATACAAAATAGAAGTCATGCAGAAAATTTCAAAAATGGGCCCAAGATGGTAAAACAATTTTTGACGAACTTTGTGGAACATCGAATTTTTAGAAATTTTCGAAACTTCGAATTTTTGTATGTTAACAATCATTTTTAGCCACAAATTATGAATCCTGATGTGATTTATAACAAAAAAGGTTATTATCAATCTCCTTCTAAATGTAGCCATTCTCGAAATATTTAAAAAAATATTTCTAATTTATTATCTTTTTTATAGTAAATAATCCCTTTTAATATGTTTGTCGTGTTATACCGTCATGTTCATGAAATTTTATGAATTTGCTTCTATTTTGTATGAAAAAACTTAAAGAAAAATTAAAAAATATGTATTTTGGATATTGCAAATTGAATTTTTATTTTGTAAATAAAAAAAAGAGTACTATTTTTTTATCAGTGTACATTTTTTCATATTCAACCATCATTACTCTATAACTCTTTCTAAGACACTATTTCGGTACGACTCATAGTTTTTGAGATATAAATTATCAAAGATTTTTCTTACTAAAATCGATACGCCCTTTTCAAAAGTTACGCTTGAGTCAAAAAATTCCCAATTGCTGTGAAAAACTCATATTTCCTCCAACCCAAATGGAATACACACTTTCATTGGAATCAAAAATACAAGCATATTTTGGACGATTTTTTTCGGAATTGCTGAATTCCCTTTTTCGAGTTCAATCGAGTTTGAAACTAGTCCGATAGTTCGGTTGGCGGTTTCTAGTACCGCGTTTGTTATAAATTCCAAAGCTTTTTCATTATCTTGTCAAGCTCGAATAAAATTGTCCACCGTTTAGAGACACAAGCTGACATTGAGTCCTGGAATCTTTCCTTCGGATCTTTTCAATGAGACTCTCTAGTTGAAAGCTCTGGTGACCCTCAAAAGAGTTGATGGTTTGCGTTGTTTTGAAACAAAAAAAAAAATAACTGAAGATGGTTGATTCACGAATCATTGTGTACGTGTTATACGAAAACACAAAGCACCGAGCCTCCGAACTGTTTTTGTTGTTGTGTTTCGTTCTGAAAAAGACTGCTGTGTGTTACATCAGCATTGAAAAAAAACTGTTAACTGCTCGCTTGTTGGAGCGTGATTATCGCATTGCTTTTATACTTTGGCTCGTTGCAGCCAGTTGCATCTGGCGAAGTCTCGAGAACAATTTCCGTCAATTTAAACTATTTTCGGACCAGAGAATGGTAATATATAACATATGGAACTTAGAGAATTTCTGATTCTGTTGATATGTAAATCATCGGTATCCACTCGCAACAAAAAAAAGATATAACCATTTCAACTATTTCAGAAAAATGTGAGCATCGAGAGATGAATAATTCTTTCGGATTACTAAGCGTAATAATTGAGTTCACTTCAAGAAGGTTTTTCGAGACTCTCTTTTCTCGAACACTTTTTACTATTTTTCTTATTGGTTTAAGAGAGAAATGTACGCTTTTGAGAATCTAAAATGTCAATTTAAAATTTATTTATATTTTCATTCAAGTTCAATGCATGTTTTAATATGAAGTCCGCTTCCCAGATTTATGGAGTTTATAGGTGAAGACGGATACAGGGAGATAATAAAGAGTTGGGTTGAGTTGTTTCCACTTCCTGACTTTCTGTTGTTGTTCTATTGAGTTCGTTTTCTTTCAGATACTTAACAAAGGGGAAAATTTGGCGAATTTACTGAGTAATTGAAACAGTGTTCGTTCAACTCATACGTTTCCCACGCTTTCTTCTGCAAAACAAAAAAAACTATAAGAAAAATAATCAGCAATGAAACCATCAATCCCAACAAACGTGATTGAAAATGTTCCCCAGAAAGTTTTGCTGCAATAGCATGAAAGTGAAAACACCGACCCAGCATAAACTAGATCCGATTGGTGAGTAATGGACCCTCTTTAAACCCTAATTCAGGTTAAACGTCTCCTTGTGAGAAAATCAATTATCTCTTCCTCTCGTACGATTATGTGGCTCATATCCTGTTGGAGAGCAACAAGAGCAGCAGCAGCAGCAGCAGTTCTGAAAGACCGGGTCAATTTGCGTCGGCGCCGAAAATTACTTCCCAATGTTGGAGCCCCGCAAAAAAAAGCCTTTGGGCTTTGGGCCCGTTCAACGAAAAAACGCGTTGCGCATTACATTCGTTATTATTTTCAAATTTTCATATTCCTCCTTGCCGATGAATAATGATCGGGGAGTCGCCCAGCCAGGAGGTATTCGTGGAGCTCATGGAATCGAGCGGCGGTACGCTTTTTGGTGCTGAACGATGTTTTTTTCTCCTCTCGTCTTTCGGCTCCTTTTTTGGCGATGGCTGAAGAGATTGGCTCCCGCGCGCCTATCAATACTATAATAAGTATGAAAGTTTACGAGATCGGTAACGAATACCATTGATCGTGGAGCAATCACCTGTTCTCAAATTCACGATAATCAAAGTGGATGAGTGTCGCCGCAATCCGGATACTCAAGGACTCCAACCAAATCTTTCTTTAACATTGTATCCGTAACCGCATCGCTTATCGTTTGGTGGTGGCCCAACCGCAAAATGTGCGTTTCCGCGCTGCTAACCGCCGCATCCCACAAAAACCAAACTGTTTCTCACTTCCATCTACATAATTTGTTTAGTGTTTCCTGTATTTTATTGCGTCGCTTGGTTTTTTTTCTTCTTCAAAACATTCACCAAATATTGCGGAGTGTGAAACCATGAGATGAGCTCCCAACAAAATGTTTGCGGCAAACAAGACAACCTTGAACGAGGACTTTATCCTGCCTGCCCAGATCTTTTCGCACCCAACCTCTTTTTGTGGAAGTGCGCCGCGCTAACGACTTCATTATTTCTACGAGCCTTTCTCCTCCAAGGGGCAGGACACGTCTTCATCGGAGGCAGAGAGCGCGCCCGCTAATTAGGCTAATTAAAATTCCAACATGTTAGGAATTTATTGCGAAGCGGCACCCCCGAAATGGTGGGATGCAGGGGACAGTTCGATTTTCATTTTGGCCAAATTACAGCATTCAAACTGCAGCTCATTTGCAGAAGCCAGAAAGAATCCACTCGAGGAGAGAAGATCGTAAAATTTTAGTAAACGTATTAATAAGCTGGATATGGTCTGATGACGATGATGAGGATAACCATCATATAATTGTAATGCGATTCGGGACTTCAGAAGCATTCTCGGGTTAATTGAGGACATTGCATTAAAAAAGAGTATCCTCTGCCACTATTAGGAACCGTAACTTTCGGTATTCATTTCACAGCGAAATCCTGCTATGTTATCTCTGATTGGAAGTTCACCGCATGGGTTCGTTCCAAAAAGGCTTTGGAACATGATGTAAGCTAACAAGCAAATCAAATTTACCAACTATTCTAATAAATACAAATGTACTCAATTATTCGTTTATTCGTAGTTGATTTGCTTCCTGTCAGTTGTTTTGTGGAAACGCAAGAAAACTGAAATGACGTATTTCATGCCAACTCGTCTTAGGTGTTGGCAGCACCATCTCAGATAGCAGTGAAACGTTGTGGGTGTAAAGACATGGGTCATTTGGGCAACTTTGCATACTTGAAATATTCGAAAAAGAATTAGACTACTTTTTGGAACGAGCCTAAATTTTTTTTCTTAACTCTTTACCAAAATTTATAACTTAAAAACTATGATACCTACAAAATTCTTGTCAAAGGATAAAATGTAGGGAATTGTTTAAATTTTTACAAAAAAAAATTTTTTTGGAAAAAAATGTTGCTGACAAAAAAGTTATATAAAAAATTAAAATTCATTTTTCCCAAAAACTTATTTTTCTAAAATTCCTAAAAATATATATATGAATAGCCCTTGCAATTTCCAACAAGTCGTCCATACATCGGAAGATGAGCACTTTTACAGGGAAAAAGTTTTTCGAACAACAACTTTTTCTTATTTTCTTTGAAAAAAATACAACTTATCCTACTTTTGTTTAAAGTCATGATAGCGATATAATGTGTTCGACAAAGTTTCAGATCTTATTAAAATTTAAACTTTTGTCGAAGACATCTACTTTCTATCTTTTATAGTTTGTTTTGAATATAAGTCATTTTTGTATGAAGACTCCTGAAAAAAATAATGTTTTGCTCGTAACATTTTTGTGTGTAAATTCTCACGTTTGACATATTCTTGACATGTTTCTGAATAGAGAAAAGTTAGCAGAGCATTTAAAATGCGATAATTTATACAAAAAAATATTACAAATTGAACATTAATAGCATTCTTTCAAAGAAAAACATGAAAAAGTTGTTGTTCGAAAAACTTTTTCTATGTAAATGTGCCCATCTTCCGATTTATGGAAAACTTGTTGGAAATTTTAAGTGCTATTTATTTATATATATATATATATATATATATATATATATATATATATATATATATATATATATATATATATATATATATATATATATATATATATATATATATATATATATATATTTCTTTCATAATTTCGAAAGCATATGTTTTCGAGAAAAATGAATTTTAATTTTCAAAATATTTTTATTTTTATTTTTTATTTTCTTTATTTCGTCAAACTATAGTAGACAACAATTACATACATTGCTTACAATTACATTATACTTAATGAATAATTAATAGCTATATTTATGAAAATCAATTATTAGAGGTATCATGTATTTTGTATTAATAATGAATTACGAAATGCAACGCAGCAAACATATATGACAAAACTGTAATTCACGAATACAATGATCTTTCAGTCAATGACTTTTTCAATAATTTCTTCGTCATTGTCACATCAATTACATTACTGTACTTATTGTACGTTCTCATCATTCTATTAAGTGGACCATTCATAGCATATAAAGTTTGAAATGAAGTTGGTTATAACAAATTGCGTGCTCGCAAGGCTCGTGTTGGTGCATAAAAATTTAGATTTTCAAGTAAGTTTTCAGAACTAATCCTGTGTAAAACTAAGCCAATTAAACATGATATTGTGGCAATTTCTCTGCGTTTCTCAAGTATTTCAATATTTATTAACATACAACGAGCTTCATATAGGGGAAGGGGATATGTTGTCCAGCCTAGCTTTCTCAGGGCAAATAATAAAAATTGTTTTTGTACTGATTCTATTCGATTGGAGTGCAGTTCTTGATAGGGTGCCCATACAACACTGCAATATTCTAAAAAAAATCTAACAAAACTTATATACAATGTTTTTATTGTGTATGGATCACTGAAATTGTAACTAAATCTTTTTATGAAACCGAGCATATTTGAAGTGGAAGCATCTTGCAATCCCATAACTTTTGACAGAGATGTCAGATTAACAAATGTCATACCGCGTTGGAAGCGTCATTTCAGAACAATTTTAACCATGGAACAATACACACCTAAACAACGCGCTGAAATTGTTCAGCTGTACATTCAAAATAACTTCTCAATTGTGTTAACTAAACGTGCGTGGACAAATAAAAATAAAGTTGAAACATCGCCTGGAGACAACACTATACGTCGATTATATGCCAAATTTATATCGTCTGGTAGTGTTGGTAATACCAGTCATCTGTCCAGACAACGACCAAGACGTTTCGACGAGAATATTGATGCCGTTCGAGCCAGTGTTGCAGAGACTCCATCGACATCAGGTCGCCATCGTTCGCAAGAGTTAGGCATCGCTCGAACCACTCTCCGACGCATAATTCGTGTTGATTTGAAAATGTTTCCGTATAAAATTCAAATGGCTCAACAACTTAACCCATCTGACTTACCACGTCGACTTGATTTTGCGAAATGGACCATCGAAATGGCCAAAAATGAACGTGGCTTTTGGCAAAAAAATCATAATGTCTGATGAGGCGCATTTCAACTTGAATGGAGGAGTGAATAAACAAAATTGTCGGTTTTATGCTACTGAAAACCCTCAATTCATCGAAACGCAACCTCTTTACGACCAAAAAGTTACTGTGTGGTGTGGCATTTATGCCGATAAAGTCATCGGCCCGTACTTCTTTGAAAACGAAAATGGAGCAACGGTAACCGTGAATGGGGTGCGTTATCGGACAATGATAACCGATTTTTTATTGCCATTTGTTCGTGAAAATGAATTGGACAATTACTGGTTCCAACAGGACGGCGCTACATGCCATACAGCGGCTGCCACGACCAAATTATTGCGCGAAATGTTCCCCGGAAGATTAATATCGAAAAACGGCGATTATGACTGGCCACCGAGATCACCTGATTTGACGCCTCCTGACTTTTTTTTATGGGGATATTTAAAATCCAAGGTATACACTGGTAAACCAAGGACCCTGGCTGCGCTGAAAGACAATATCCGACAAGAAATTGCTGCCATATCGGCCGAAACATTGGGCAAAGTGATGGAAAATGCCGAAAAAAGGGCACATTTTGCGGTCAAGGCCAGAGGCGGTCATTTACGAGATATCATAATCAAAAAGTAGTTAGAACAAATCTCCTTGGACCAAAATAAATGAATTTCAAAAAAAAAATTTTAAATTCCACTTCTTTACTTTGCTATTGCAAAAACAAATCCTTCCACTTTAAATGGCCCACCCTGTATTTGCTTTATTGATCATTGTATTGTAATGTTCGCCAAAAGTGAGTTTCGAATCAAGAATTATCCCTAAATTTTTTTTTTCAGTTTTTTTTTTGATAATTTTTAATGAAAACCAATATAATTTCCTATATTCTATTCTTTGACTAAAATTTTGTAGGTCTGATATTTTTTGTGTATTTTTTTTGAATTTGGGGTTTTCAACTTTTTTTTTCTCGAAAAATCTTAATTTAAAAACTATAACATCTACAAAAATATGGTCAGAGAATGAAATCTAGGAAATTATATTGGTTTTCATTAAAAATGATCAAAGAATTTTTTGGAAAAAAAATATTTTGAAAATTAAAATTCATTTTTCTCGAAAATATATGTTTTCAAAATTCTGAATTCGCTCTGCTAACTGTTCTCTATTTGGAAACATGTCAAACGTGAGAATTTGCACACAAAAATGTTACGAGCAAAACATTATTTTTTTCACGAGTCTTCATACAAAAATGACTTATATTCCAAAAACTATAAAAGATAGAAAGTTGATAAAGTTCACATTTTTATAAGATCTAAAACTTTGTCGAATACACTATATCGCTATATTGACTTTAAAGAAAATTAGGATTAGTTGTATTTTAGAAAAAGAAATACTTTTTCCCTCTAAAAGTGCCCATCTTCCGATGTATGGACGACTTGTTGGAAATTGTAAGGGCTATTCATATATATATATATTTTTTTTTGGGAATTTGAAAAAAAATACGTTTTTGAGAAAAATGAGTTTAAGATTTTAAAGTAACTTTTTTTAGCAAAATTTTTTTCCAAAAAATTGCTGGCATTTTTTCGTAAAAATTTAAACAATTTCCTACATTTCATCCCATTTCACATGACTTTTGTAGGTATCATAGTTTTCAAGTCATAATTTATGTAAAAATTTAAGAAAAAAATTTGGCTTTTTTCCAAAAAGTAGTCTAATTCTTTTTCGAATATTTCAAGTATGCAAAGTTGCTTCAATGACCCATGTCTTCACACACACAACGTTTCACTGCTATCTGAGATGGTGCTCCCAACGGCCAGTCGAGTTGCCATGAAATTCGTCTATAACAGAAGGAATACTCTTACGCCTACAAATGGCTACTGTGTAATTTACACTTTATAGAAACCATAAACATGTAACATGCACATGGTCAAAACCCGGCTCTGTTACAGCTAAAATACTAATGAGCCTAAATAAATAAACGAATGGAAAAAACTATAAATTTTCATGCAGGAAGAATGTTACGTTCAATTGACGAAGCAATAAATGTAACCACTTTCTCCTTCCCGCAGAAAATTCAGTGAACGGGATAATGCACTCTCAGAATTCGCAGAATTCCAGAACATTTGTGATTAGTTCTATCGACCCGGCGGTTCACCAAAACGCGCCACACCACGGCGCTTGGACCGCGCCGCTGATTTCTTCTCTTATCCAAGCCCGTTTTATGACCATCATAAAAACCCCAACAATTATTGCGCATAACCCCCGCTCCACTCGCGGCGGTTGCGGCGGCGACGGCAATCACTTCATTATGCATATATGTTTGGGTTTATTCTAATTGCGAATTCCTCGCCAAATAAATGCGGGCTGCGCACTTCTCACGGCTTCCCATTCATGCTCGGACAGATTCATTAAGACTACAAAGTTCGTGTTTTTTTTTGCTGTGTTCAACTCATTTGTAGAGCTGACCACCAAAATTCGAATCGAACCACAGAGTTTGAGCCGCTCCCCTCAAAAAAAAAAACCCTACGATTCTCAGACTCTTTTGTTGTTCTGAACTGAACGCACATATCTTGTTATGTTATGTTTGCGTGCATTATTTTCAAGTATGTTTCTCCGTTTTTTTTTCGTACGCCACTTACTGACTGTGTGAATGCGTAAGATTATGTGTTGTGTGTGAGCTTTCACGATTATTGTCGGTCGGGTTTTCGGACCCCCACTTTTTCCCAGAATTTCATCATTTTCATTCATAAATTTTGAAGTATGTGAGATGCTCCTCGTTCCCCACACTGCTTCGTACTAACATTTGTTTGATGATATCCCGTAAAGGATGTTCCTACCGCTCCTCTTTTGGCAGGGGGGCAAATATTTTCCGCGTAGTCCCTCTAGTAAAAAAAAAGAGTGAATGTGATGAAGATGATGCAGATGATTGCTGGGCTCCGCATTCCTTTGAGTTAGCCCCAAGATTAAAGAACCTCTGCGCCGGACTGTGATTTCGTTTTGCTGCGCTTCGGTTTATGAGATAAATACTGGGAAACGAACGGAACGGTTCTACTGGGTAGTAGTTTTAAAAGTCCCGAGAACAGGTTCTACAACAATAAGTTTTTGGAATCGTACCAGGAGTGTCCTCCCGATCTGGTTTTCAGCTGAGAATCTACGCGAAACATTTATTCCGCGATGGAAATCGTCGCAATCGCGGCGCCCTCATTTCAAAACGTTGTCCAACAAATCGAAACTGCGATTCGCGATTTTCTCATTGATCGACTTCACATGTTCGCTCTTCGCTCTCTGTTGTGTTATCGCGTCCATCTCGTTCCGAGAGGCCGCGACATTCCGGTAGTGTCCTGATTGAGATCACCGCCTGTGAGTAGCATCGTAAATTAAAGTGCAAATCAATTGCTGAGACAACCGATTTCGGACTGTTTTCTCACACAACGCAACGACGATTCGATGAGCGTTTTTGCGATTTCGCTTCGGTGAAATGGAGGGGGTTTCCTCAAAGGTCACACACCACAATATTTGAGTTGAGTTGTTTTGCTGCCGGTGGCCTAAAACTGTGTCAAATTAAATTAACTACCGATTGCGCGCGGTGGCATCTTCGAATGATGGATGACAGAGGCAGAGGCAGAAGTCCGGAGGACCGGAATTCCAACAGTCTTCGAGTCTGCACATTTCCTGAAAGTCCATATTCGATGCACGATCAGATAATTAATTCCTCTGCGACTTTTTCTGTCCTGATTTAGAAGCTGGTAATATTCATTTTCATTTGGCGATAATAATCCCGACTCGATTGCTGCTAGTTTTTCTCGTGTCTCGGATTCTTGTTCCGCAGCAAAAGGACATCGACGGGAACTTAATTACATTCCTCTCATCGATGATCGAAGGCAGTTCATCATCGGTTGGTTGGATGGCCCGCTCAATGACAGCGAGTTTTTTTTTTCTGTCCACTCCGTTTTCCCTTAACCGAATGGACAGGAATCCGATATCAGTGAGATTTAAACCTTATGAATTAATTCTGAATAAGTCTGCACTTTATTTATCAACCAGCAAAACGACCGGTCAAATTAAGACATTGAATTCGTTCCGAGCCTCTGGTTCATTAATTTTCGAAATGGCGACAAAGCGGCCCTCCACCGGTGTCAATATCCGGTGTAACCCTCTGAGACCCTGGAATCGAATGATGCATGAGAACATGTAACAATAAGCATCACTAACCAACTGAACCTCACCAAGCGCACACCTACGAAGGGAGCGGACGGTTAAGAGGAACGATAAATTTGGCGCTGGGGGCAGCGAAGGCGCAAAAGGTTTTCCCAGCTTGTTTTGGGTTTGGGATCGGTCCCGAACGGTTTAACCCGAGCGGACCGACCGACCGGGGTGGACTTCTTTAGGAGGGTCGTCCAGCACTGCGGCGAGATTCACGAAGATCGATAAAAGATGGCATCGGGGAATAATAATAAAGCCCCAAAAATGGAATTTCGGCGTATGTTTCGTTGTCCGCTTTGAAACCATAGGAAGAAGGAGTCACGGACGGGGCAGTCCGGGATAAATTCCTGGCCGTAATGAATATGATTCTCGGCTTTTCGTGAAGCCTTGAAGGATCGTTGTTTCGGGGTCCGTTTCCGCGTTTCCGCCCTCTCTGTTCCTCTGCTGTGATAATCAAGGCGAGATTTAACATTCGTGAGCAAGAGGGCGGCGGCAGAACACCAGAACGCAGAGAGGAGGTGCTGCAAACCCCCCCCCACGAAAAGTGCTCCATTCAAACATTTATCAACATCTTTTTGGAGTTATCCAAAAAATTTAATAACTGTGCTGTGCCTTTTCCTCGTGCCACAAAAGTTTGTGGTGGGAATTTTCTAGCAACAACGGAAGAACCTGGTGTAGAGGAGCGGATGATGTCACGGATTTAACATTGGATTTAGGAATGGTTTGGTTCAGTACAGATGCCGGCCGAACTTGGAAGCTGTTATCAATAGGAACGAAGGTCGATTTGGGACATTTGACTGACACCATACATTGATATAAACTTCAGTATTAAGCATTTCTAAGTGAAGTTTACTGATTCTATACACCAAAACTTATTCTCTAGCACATTTTTTGGCATCCTGATTTATTACATTAAATGAGCTTAAAAATAACAGCAAATGTGCTACTACGCATTTGTATAATATATGTGCCGTAGTAATGAAAGAGCAATATGAGCGTGCGAAACAAGCTTCTCGCATACTTTGCCACATCCACGGCCCAGACCGAGAATGATATAGATTCACGTTTATGCTCTCCTAGAAAACACTTCCCAACTTCATTTTATAATGAGGTGTAATATGGTAAAACTTTGAAAAATCAAAACTTGAAAACGAAACAAAAATCATAAAAAAAAACAATCAATGATTATGAAAACAAGATCCATTTTGACGTAGGATTACGTCTTTCGGGGACATATTGGGGTACAAAGTAAAAATCGTAAATCGAGCACATCGTGAAAATTGTCCAATTTCAAACGCTTATTGCTCAGCCATTTCATAATGGATTGATGAAATTTTTGCGCCACTCGGTTTCGGTACTCCATTTTTTTTTATATTGAAGAAAATAATATATGTTATGAAACTAACTATTGAACAATTGAAAAATCTCAACCTCTATCCTAACGGAAATACCCACTTCTGATTGGTCGAAATTGACGACACATGCGGCGGGTCCCTAACAGAGACATCAAAACCAAGGTGCCCGGAAGAAATCGACATTGCAAATACATGAAAGTAGGAGGAACTTTTGTTCCTACCGAAATGTGTTCCCTAACAGAGACATCAAAACCAAGCTGGCTGGGGGAAATCAACATTGCAAATACATAAAAGTAGGGGGAGCTTTTGCTTCCACTGAAATATGTTCCCTAACAGAGATATCAAAACCAAGCTGGCTGGGGGAAATCGACATTGCAAATACATGAAAGTAGGGGGAAGTTTTGTTCCTACCGAAATGTGTTCCCTAACAGAGACATCAAAACCAAGATGCCCGGGGGAAATCGACATTGCAAATACATAAAAGTAAGGGGTGCTTTTGTTCCTACTGTAGTGTATTCCCTAACAGAGATATCAAAACCAAGGTCCCCAGGGGAGATCGGCATTGCAAATATATGCAAGTCGGGGGCATTTTTATTTTGCAAGTAAAGTGAGTGATACGATTAATTCTAACAAATAAAATTTAAATTTGGAACTTTAATGTTGGTTGCTTTGTGAAATTTTATATCAATCACCACTCGTGTATTGTGAAAAACTTAGTACAAGTGTAAGTGTGAGCAGTTGTGTTAAAAATGACTTGATATATGAAACGATTTATTTCAATTTTTATAAATAAAAACCAATGTGTGTTCCCTCTCGAGAACGGGTCGTTTGGTTTAAGCTGTCTGTTTTGCTGTGTTCATTTTTACACAAGGAAAGTTTATACGGCGAGTAAAATTTCATTTCAAACATGTTTTCTCTATATAAAATTAACATGTTTTTACTTATCAAAAAAAAAAGATTATTGTGTTCGGTATTGGTAATTATCTTATTACATTGGTGAGTTTTTTTTCTTTAGTTCATCCATACATATCAGGAGGCATCTCGTCTAGGATCACAGAGGGCGGTTTTCGTCATATCTCGTTCCACTTCGGTATCTTTTATCTGACACGCACCATCCAACGACTGTTTACCATCCTTCTGTCATCATCACTCGGTAAACACTGGTGGACTGAACAAACAATATCCAACAACTAGACAAAACGGCCTTTTTCAGAGTCACCAAATCATTATCAAAGAGTTGGACGAATTCTTCAAACATATCCAAAATCAACAGATACCCTAACAGAATCATACGTCAACTAGGCGGTCGTGTCTCGGACAAATCCCTCCTGTGACTTTTTTTGCAAGTGTAATATTTTTAATGTTTTTATGTGTGAAAGGTGCTTTATGACTTTGAGAGGGTAAATAAAAAAAATACATTCTTCTTTTATACTTAAAAAACGAAATATATATGTATAACAATAAAATTTTTTTTGCCTCGATCATATACAGTGGAAAGATATCGGAGACTGTATATAATCGAGTCCGCCCTGTATCTGAATATATCAATACCATGGTGAAAAGAATCGTAGCTTATCATTATGCATCACTCTATCTAAGGAAAAAAAATTATAGGAGGTTGTGTCCAAGACACGACCGCATTGTTGACGTAGAACTACGCTGTAGTTCAATTGAAGTCGCTTGTTTATAACTGCGAATATTATTTTATAATGCTACGAAATTTTAAAAATAACCATTCTACCAGTTTGGTCGCCCTGAAATATTTTTTTCTTGTAGAATCATTTGACGATTATTGTTTGATGATTCATTCTTGTCCTCGCAGAACAATACATGCTCGAGATAAGCGCAGTTATCATCCTTAGTGGAGAAAGTTTTGCTATTGACATGCGAAACCCAATTACATACAAAATTCCAGAACGACATTTACTTTCTTGGTGACTAAATAAACGAAATAAACTCTTTCTGTTAATCTCAACAACCTCGAAAAGAATAGCACTGCTTCATTACTATCAAGATTAGCGCAAATGCAATCCTAGTTGAAGATGAAAGAAATGAGCGCCATTGTGGCAGCCATTTGTGGCTAGATTCCACCTTCACCTTAATGCAATGGCGTCAGTCTGATGCAATTACTGCAATGCTAGAGACATCAGAGAGTCAGTAATTTAGTCGCGTCCACAGCTCAATCCGAAACTAAGACATGTGAGACTTTCAACTTCTTGAGTTCATTCGTCTCTAACCTTTAAAAAGGCTCTTGGAAAACTTTACTTCTTCCTCGTATTACTCCTCCACTCCTCACCGTCCGGCTCGCCCAGCAACGATGTTGTTCAGTCGGTGTCCTCACGAAGAATGAAAGTTTGCCTCAGCGAGTTCCACTGTTTATACTCTAGGCAAATATTCCACTTCGTTCTTCTTCTTTTCCTTTGTTCACGGAGACTTTAAGTCTTACGATTTCCCCTTCGGTGCTCGTCCATAAGTTGCTCGTTATTGACAGCTCTGTTCGGGAAAGTATGGGATTGTAATGTATAGCATATCAAACAAATCTTAGGGAATTTCCGATTCGTTTAGTATGTAAATCGCCAAAATCCCTTCGTGGCAAAAATAGTTATTAACGTTAACTTTATTTCATAAAAACGTGACCTGTTTTCTGATTTGGCACCCTTAATGAAAGACGTAGTTCTACGTCAAAATATGACGAAGCAGCTCAATAAATACCAGCCAGCCAGCGACATTTGTTAAGGCCGAAGTCTAAATTCAGCCAAACGGCAAGCCGCTTCGAATCATTGGATGACCATTTTTCGACACGCCAATTATGTAAGATTGAATTATCGCATTATCGATGGAAACAAAAAAAAAGACTGCGTGAGGTGCGCAAAAACTCTGCAGGCTGCATGTCGCTTAAAACTTTTCTCTGTTGAATCTCGGCTTAAGAAGTTATTGGAAATTTGCAAACTATCTATCTTTTAAAAGGGTTCTCGAAGTTTACAACGTTTACCCAAATGAAGAAAAAAAAACAAATCGTGATGTTTGTCAAATTTCATGAAAAAAAACAATAATTTAAAAATTGCAGTGACAACATTCAGCAATTCCATGAAAAGAGGATCTACTTAAGTCTAGAAGTTAGAAAAGAGCCGATTTTTTTTGTCATATATCTGAAATTTAGACATTCTAGAATATACCCTAGAAAGGACTTTTCAAAAATCCCTTTATTCATCGAGTTATATGCATTTTAGTAATGTGACATGTTATCTAGATCGACCTTGACATAAAACGCGGTTCTCTCGAAACCAATTTCCAAACCAAGCTGGCGTATACGATATCTCATGTTCTATTGAACCGATTTATTCCAGATTTGATGTGATAAAATCTCTATACATCTCTGTATGGCATGAAACGATAGAAAGTTTTTTTTTAAATTTTACTATTTTTAAAATCGTAAAATAGAAAACTTGATAAAAAAAAACGACCGACCGTTTAAACGACCGCCATTTTATCAACAATATTTCTTGTTGTTATTGTTGTATTGTGAAAAGATAAAACAACAAATAATGAAGTAATCGAATTTTTTCTCACAAACGCCTCATAACGCCATTTATTCCTCCGGAAGGAATTCCGACTGGACAACACCACGAACATCGAAAAAACAGCCAGCATTATCTTCACTTTTGATCTCTTTTGGTACTAGTCGTACTGCGACTTTTCTCATGTTCAAAACATCAACATTACATACATTGAGTCAACAAATGTATTCTGCAACATTTTCAACGTTTCGGTTTGACAAATTATGTTTGCAATACAAACGCTCAAAATCTCGTTTATCCAACGTAACGCTATTGTTTCCGAAACTTTGAACTTACATCCAGGTATCTAAATGAAAGACGTAGTTCTACGTCAGAAGAACATTTCATTACACCCTCAGGGTCCATCATTCGGAACAAGGATGTTCTGAAAAAAATTACCAATACGCTAATTTTTGTAATTTTGTAACCGTTGAACCGCTTGATCGATTTACGATTTCTTTAGTGCAAAAAAGTTTGTTTTTCATGGTTTTTGAGGTGTCCACCCCAAAGAGACCCCAACTTTTATATAGTTTCGGGAAATTCAGACTTTTTTTCATGAAAATTATTTTGAATTATTCCAACTGGGTAAGTAGGTAAATAGTGCACCAAATCAAATCACCAGCTCTATGGAAAATGTGTATGGTACCAAATAAGAAATTTTGGTTATTTTTTTAACCCATATGTGGTTCGTCATAGAATATATGGTGAAAAACGAACTTTTTAGTTTTTGCACGCCATTCATAATAGCTTCAAGATAAAACTTTCAAAAAAAAAAAATATAGGAGGTTGTGTCCAAGATACGACCGCATTGTTGACGTAGAACTACGCTGTTATTTTATATAAGTCGCTTGTTTATACCTTCGGATATTATTCTATAATGCTGTGAAATTTTATAAACAACTGTTTATTAGAATAATCTCTGAAATGATTTTTTCATTGTAGAATCAGTTGACGATAATTGGTTGATGATTCATTCTTGCCCTCTCAAAACAATCGTATGTCGCAATTTATTTCATGTCAATGCATTGAAAATTTACCTTGAAGGCTATTCCGGTGGCCTTTTTCGAAATTGACATAGACTCGGCTACAGTCGATTATATACATGTTGCAGCAGCACCATTATTCTATATCTCATAACTACATCAATATATCTTTGGCACCGCATGTAAACAACAACAATGACAGCACTTGCAAGTATCAAATATCATACTACATGTTATTGCCTCAAAGGAATCGCACCTCTAGATATCGTTCGTACAAACTAAGCGTAAACCAAGCGCCAAACAAGCGTTCACCATAGCATGCATACAGAGCCATACATTGGTGGCTTGAAACTACTAGCAATATAAACATTTCTCTTCATTTTGTGCTATTCTCAAAAGAAACGCATCTGCTAATATTACTGGCCTCGAAAGAAGATGCATTACTTTCTCATGCTCAAGATAAGCGCATCTGTCATTCTTAGTGGAGAATGTTTTACTACTGGCGAGCGAAACCAAATCACATACAAAATTCCAGAACGACATTTACTTTCATGGTGACTAAATAAACGAAATAATCTCTTTCTGTTAATCTCAACAACCTCGAAAAGAGTAGCTTTGCTTCATTATGATCACGATTAGCGAGCGCAAATGCAATCCTAGTTGAAGGCAGTTTTACGACTGGCTCGCGAACCCAAATAACTTATAACATTCCAGTAAGACATTCAAGATGCTTGGTATTCCTAAATAATTTTTTGGTGCACAACCTTAACGTCTGCTTCGCCATAACGTCAGTTTAATGCATTGATGCATTCTCAAAGGCACCAACGAAGCCCGTATGAAGACGGAAAATAAACAATGTTAACTGCTTGGAAAAAGACTGAATTATGCCACACAGCTTGTACTATGCTGTAACACCCATCGATGCGAATTCGCTGATGAGTTTGTCAAGAGCGACCGCCTTCACCACCAGCGGGGGGAGCTTGATTTTGGTTGCTGCCTGGGCGTTTACATTTTCGACCGACGCGCCGAAATCGCCTACTTCGCTGTTGTTCGCTGCGGTGTCACATTCGCGAAGGCTCGGTTCAGTGCGAGCGCTTTTCACTGCACCAACATCGCGTGCATCATTAGATGACGCTTACCTCGTAATTTTATTGCCCCTGGCAATGCGTTCGTTTTTTTTTTTTGCAGGACTCGAGCCTGCCTTCCTCTTCTTCTTGCTCATCGCGCACTACGCGAAGCGTCCAATTTATGACGCAGAAAGAAGAACACACGATACGAATAACGCGAAAAACGAACAGAAAAATCAAACGACGATTTCCAAGTTGGATTACCACTGGTGGGGTCCAATCTTAGATCGAAGCGCAGCGAAAGCAAAGTGAACTGGATTACTCAACAGTCCGATGCCGAATGAAAGTTTGCCTCAGCGAGATCCACTGTTTATACTCTAGGCAAGTATTCCCCTTCATTCTTCTTCTTTTCCTTTGTTCACGGAGACTTTAAATCCTACGATTTCCCCTCCGTTGGTCGTCGATAAGTTGCTCGTTATTGATAGCTCTGTTCGGGAAAGCACTCAAATGGACAGAACAAATGTATGGGAAAATAGAAACACCTAAAGTTTTCATGAATTTTAACCATTTACTAACCAGGGGATTCTAATGTATGGCATATTAAACAATTCTTACGGAATTTCCGATTCGTTTAGTATGTAAATCGCCAAAATCCGATCGTGGCAAAAATAGTTATTAACGTTAACTTTATTTCATGAAAACGTGACCTGTTTTCTGATTTGACACCCTTGATGAAAGACGTAGTTCTACGTCAAAAGACTGAAAGTGCATCTTATTGTGTATTGAGAAAAAAATTTAATTTTTTTTTATCAAAAATTCAAAACCCAATTTTTTTCGGAATTTTGAAAAAAAATGTTTTGGAATTTTGAGATATAGTGCTGCTCTAAATTGTATTTAAACGTATCCCTACGCCTTTCCTAGATATGTGTGATTTTTCCAGTATTCCAAAAATTTTGCGCAGCGCAAAAATATTTTTTTCAAATGCAGGGTCTTTCAGATTAAACGCTCACGCAACAAATTTTAAAACTTTTTACAAAAGTAAACCGATTTCTATTTAAGAAAAAACGAAAATAAAGCTTATTTTAGGACATTTTCGATGTGACCACCCTTTTTTCGATAAAGCGTTTTAAACGGTGAACAAAATTTCTCATGCACAACTCTAACATTACGACATCGATGTTGTTGAAAATCCGAGTTATTTCTTCTTTGAGTTCCTCCATTTTTTTGTGGCTTATTAACATAGCAACGGTCCTTCAGAGGAAGTAATCGACGACGAGAAATGATGAAATTCTTACCATAAGAGGACAAAGTTTCATGAGGGCTTCGGTTCTTGTAAATACACGTTCTTGTAAACTGTACATCTTGACACTAAAAACCATTCGATCAGACTGAACGAGGAGCCTAATATGATCGTCCCGAAGCGGGGAATGCAGTGTTACCATTGACGGAGCCAAAAAAAATTATAAGGAGCTATTCTATTTTTTGCGTGAGCGTTTAAATTGTGTTTTTTCAAAATTAAAAAAAATATATAATATTGAGACCAAGTGCGCTGGTCTAATTTATATTTAAATGTATTCGTATGTGTAATTTTTTTCAGAAAATTTCGAGCACCGTCTGCATTCTTTTTATTCTCCTAAAATTTATGATTTTATTGCATTCGTATACAATTTTTCAAATCTTATCACCAGTGCTATGAAAAATATTGCATACGATACCACATTAGAAAATTAGGTTGTTTTTCTAATTCCCTGTATGGTTTCTGAATCTCTATAAAAGCATAGTGAAAAACGTAGTTTTTCGTTTTTTCACGCCGTTTTCGGCAGGCTTAGAAATGAAAATTTGAAAAAAAAAACATCTGCATCTACCGCGACAAATGAGAGAAAAAATCTACCAAAAATTAATTTATTTGTTTGCTATTTCGAAATTTTTATTTTTTTTAATTATTGGATCCATTTAAACATAATTTTCGAGCCCGTACATTTAGTTTTTGATGTGTGATCTTGATTTGCACTTATTAAACGTTTTTATCTAGGTTGACCCGTTTGTATGTTTGTGACTTTGTAACTTTGTCTGTAGCGCTGTAGCACATTTATAGAAATTTAACCCCCTTCCTGTTGACCGATTGATCTGAAATTTGGAACACATCTTAACCTCTGGTGCCATTATAAAACTGCGTATTCCATGATCTTGAAAATCCAAGATGACGGCCGCTACAAAATGGCGTATTTCATATTGTCTCAGAACCCCATCAATGTGGGTATCAAATGAAAGGGATTGACTAGTAGAATACAGTTAATTATGAGAAATGCAAATCCAAAATGGCCGCCGCCACAAAATGGCGCCGTATATATTTTTTCAAAACCTCATCAATATGGGTATCAAAAGAAAGTACTCGACTTGTAGAATATAGTAGATCATGAAAAATTCTATTCCAAGATGGCCGCAGTCCCCAAACAACTAATTACTTTTTAAATGGTTTCATTCAGCTTGACCTGTTTGTATGTATGTTTGGATGTTTGTAGGTTTGTCCCATTTTAATAGAAAATTGACCCCGTTCCTGTTGACTGATTGATCTGAAATTTGGTAGACACCTTTAATTTTACTGTCATTATAAAACTGCGTATTCCATGATCTTGAAAATTCAATTTGGCCGTCGCAAAAAATGGAGAACAATAACACGAAACATAAAGACGCGTCCACATTATGCCAATCGGCCTTGGCCGCCCGGTAAAGCCGAATAAATGTGGACGTACCGCCCGGGCAAACCGAATCCAACCCGAAACAAGTAGGTCCGGTTCGAGAAAGTCGAACCAAAACAAAACGAAGTAAATTAGCGTTGACGACATTGTGCTTCGTGTGTTCGTGACGGCTTCGTGCATCTGATGGGCCTTCGGCTTCGTGCACCCGATGGGGCGTCCACATTACATAACGAACCGAATATGCCGCCTGGTACAGGCCGATCGGCATCATTCGGCATAATGTGGACGCGCCTTAATACACAACATAAATTCAAAAAGGTCGCCGCCACTAAATGGTCGACTATGTTTTTTCTGCAATCCCTTCAATATCGGTATCAAATGAAATGATTTGACCAATAGAATACAGTACATCATGAAAATATTCCGAAGAAAATTAGGTAAGAAATAAACGTTGGTTTTCCATTATTCACAGTTAGTTGTTTCATCATATACCCCACGATTTTATTTTAGTCTCATCATTGCCCTAGATTAATAAAGGAACGGATGTTATAACTACTAAGTGCTACTTGTCAAATTATTTTCTAGCTTTCAGTACATTATACCGTTTAACATAAAAAGTTTTTTTTTACTTATTCTATTTTCTAGTTTTTAGTAAATTATCTGTATCATTAGTATACATCTCTACATTAAAACCATTCAATATTTTTTTAAAATAGTTTTTTTTTCTAATTTCTATTTCTTACCTAATTTTCTTCGGAATATTTTGATGATGTACTGTATTCTATTAGTCGAATCATTTCATTTGAAACCAATATTAAGGGGATTGCGAAAAAAAACATAGTCGACCATTTTGGGGCGGAAACCTTTTTGAATTTATGTTGTTCATAGTGTACTGTATTCTCCAAGTCAAGCGATTCGGGCATTTTTTAGCGGCGGCGAAATTGAATTTTTCATGGAATACACAGTTTTATAATGACAGTAGAATTGAAGGTATGTTCCCAATTTCAGATCAATCAGTCATCAGGAACGGAGTCAATTTTCTTTCAAGCCCTTTCATTTGATTACCATATTGATGGAGTTCTGATTAAATATGTAATCCGCCAATTTATAGTGGCCGCCATCTTTGATTTGCATTTTTCATAAATAACTAGGTTCTACTGGTCAAACCCTTTCCTTTGATACCCACATCAGCTATTCAATATGGAATTATTATACAATTTATTCAAAATTTACCAAAATCAAAAATAAAATACTCCGGCTAATCGAATCCCGGATAATCGTGTCCGACCTGTACTATAAAATCATAGATTTTTAAGAAAATAGAAAAAATATATACGAACTCGTTTGAATATAAATTAGAGTAGCATTGGGTCTCGGAGTTCGAAACAAAAAAAAATACAATTCGAAAAATAGCAAAAATATTTTCCGCCGCGCAAAATTTTTAAAATTCTGAACAAAATCACACATATCTAGAAAAGATTGAAATGCAAGTTAGACTGGATCACAAAATCAAAAAAAAAAAATCCCAGATTTCAATTTTTTTGTTGTTGCTTGAACTTTTGAGGAGAAAGTTTTTTGAAAATGTTTCTCGATACATTATAGTAAGATGTGCACTTTCAGTATTATTTTTAAATTTGTATCTTGAAGCTATTGAGAATGGAGTACGGTAAATTAAAAAAATTCCTTTTTTAAATAGTTTTAAAAAAAAGTTGAGTGGTGTTGTTGAGTGTTCGTTTAAAAAAATCATGCGTCTCCATAATGGCGGTTCTGATGCATTGAATAAATGGTAGCGCTTGGTTTCTTTGAAATGGAACAACACATAACATGTAAAAACTCGCAAAAATTAAAAATAGTGGTTCTGAAATTTTGATTATTTGTACAAAAAGTCTGTACTTTAAAAAAATATATATAAAAAGTTCTGATTTTTTTGGGTCGGACATCTCAAAAGCACGGAAAACAAACTTTCAAACCTTTCTTTTATTATTGGTCAAAAGCTGATTTTTAAACAACCTTTGTTCTGAATGATTGACCTCAAAAGTGAAATTAAAAAAAAACGGGTTTGAATTTTTTCGAAAAGAAATAAATATAGAAAATTTGAGCAAAATACAAGCATATTCATTTAATTTCTGTAGATTATTTTTTCATGGAATTTGTGACTTATTATTATCATTTGACTGCAATATACAAGTCGTTTCAATTCATTAAAAGTCGTCGGAAAAGTATGAACTAGCAATAACCGTTATTTGGAAGGAAACGAAACCTGGACGTAATCAACTTCAAGAAGGGGCCTTCAAATCTACCGCCGTAGGGCGCGATCATAATCCCCCAAGCCAGACGACGGTTTATGGTCCAAAATCGGTTACACTTGACCGCAAACCGGTGACCGCAGTTTGCCAGCCATGGGTTTGCTCTACAGCGCACTTTCTCCGCCGTGTGTTTGCGCAATTTTTATTTATTTTTTGAAACAACATAAATAAACATTTTTATTCAATGTCCTGAACCTCCTTCCCTCGCGCGGCACCCCCACAACACACAACTGCCATTGCTCGTCACATTCTTTAGGGCGGTGGCGGCGGCGGTGGCACTCCTTCCTTCGTTCCTTCTTTTGTGGACAATTGTTGTGTGTGGATCTCTCTTTCTCTGTATATGCGCTGCGCGCATATGAATCTGTGGTCCACCGCGGAAATATTTCTCACGCTTTGATACCATAGCAAAATCGGCTCGGTGAACAACGCCCCAACCCACACACATGGAGACATGCGAAGAAGAGGTGCACAGGTCGTAAAATTGGGCATATTTTATGCGCGCCTGTTTTGATGATGACGACGCTTACGGTGAGCGACAGTTCCCGGGCGGCCGCTGTTCGAAGTAATCAAAGCCAAAGACTCTTTGGATTCTCCCTCTCCGTTTTGCTTTGCGAGACCCGAAAAGTAACAGCGCTCTCATACCCGTGCTAATATTAAAGGATCACAGAGTTCGCGAAAAAAAGAGCCGCAGGTCCTTTAGGGAGATTACTCGGTACGTCGCGGTCTACCTTCGAGGATCCCGGCGTAATCATCATCGCACAGCGAGTGCGCGTTTTTCTTGGAGCAAAGCGATGGATCGTTTTCTTTTCACGGCGGCGGTGGGCATTTATTTTCCGCATTTGTGTCTTCGCGTCTGCGCCAATTTTGGTGGTCGATTCAAAGTTCTTTTTTTTTGTTCATTCTGTTTTTGGCCACCGCCTCTTCCACGATTCTTGCTCCCGCCCTGAAGGAATTTTCGAGCAATGTTTCACTTCTTGCCAAGTGCGCTTCTCTCCCACCGTGCTTCTCCGCCGCCGTGAGATGAAAGGATAACTGAAAAATGTGTGCGCCTGTGTGTGTGAGCGCACCATGAAATTCATCGACCACAAAATATGATTTACTGCTAATAAATGGGTGCAAGAATTGGGGATCGGAACGTTTGCTTCGGAGATCGTTTGGGGTCGACAGGCCACCAAACGAGCCGCCGCAAATCCCTGCCTCCGCCGCACCTTTGGAAAGAAGAAGGATTTGGCCGAGCCCTGGGTGTTTGCGCTCGTGTTTGTATGTGTGCAAAAAAAAGGGAATCTCATTATTGTTAGGGTCCGTTTCCAATTAAGCAGCACCGCTCGCGCCGCTGATGGCGCCGTTTTGATGGCGTGATTCTTTATTACGAACTCACCCCCTCTCGCGCCTTTCGCGATCATAATGCGCGCGCGAAGGTGATTCCGCGAATGCTACGGGAGAGAACCCCCCTCGTAAAAGGACTAAACGGGTTAATTGGCCTGCTGGCTGACAGAGCAGGGTTGCGATTGGAAAAAGTTGATCGTTGTTTTTCCTGATCGTGTTTCCCATACTGATTGCAATTGTGCCCGAGTTGCTAGGCTGCCCCGTGTAATACCGACAGATCGGTAATTGATAAGCTCTCCGAGACGTGTTGTGATTTGTTTGGTTTTTCTCCACACGCGTGCTCCATCAGGTGCCCGGTTTGATGGCCCCGGGGAGGTCGTCGCGGTCTTATGTGTGAGACACAGACTGGTTGCCATATATGAGAACACGTCGAGCGTTGTTTCCGGTTACCATTGCGATTGCGCAGTATTTTAACACTAAACCATTCTACATTTAATATATACCTACACTCTGTCCAATTTCTATAAGAACAGGTGATGATTTTGCTGCTTTGTGCCATTGTAAACAAACAATGCTTCAACTTATATTCTAGTGTATTGGTATTGGTGACTAACATACACTGCATTATTTTCATATGTGTGTGCAAGCGCTGAGCGTAAACCAAAGGTTTTGTATTTTTCAAGTGTCAAGTTTCTATAAGACCATTACATTTTTCCATTGTTTTAGTTGTTTTGATCAATAAATCTGGAAATTGCCGAAGGGAAAAGTGCTAACGGACAAATTGATGCATTCCACCAAGAAAATGTTGGTATCAGAGAAATTTCTCGTTGGATTGAACGATCCCATCAAGTAGTGCTCGAATTCTCAAGGATACGGTAAAAAGAAGAGAGCTCCAAAAGCGGGAAATAGCTAGAACAGCTTCGAATACCTCAAAGTCGCTTATGCAAATAAAGCTATATTTTAATATTAATGTTACTCGGGTGACAATTCGTCAAGTTTAGGTAAAAAATCCTCACATAAAGAGGGTTTAAAAGGTTAAAGCTGCTCATCTTACACCATCTCACTTCGTCTGAGTTTTGCCAAAGCTCCCATGAACCGACAGTGGGACATGGTGTATAGTTTATCTTCACTGACGAAAAAAAGTTTAGTTAGGATGGTCCTGATGGTTTCAACGTGTACTGGCGTGATTTACGGAATAAGGAACAGTTATTTTTCAACCAGGAATTTTGGTGGAGGCTCGTGCATGGAAAGCTCAAAATAGCTTTCACATCAATCAAGGATTACATAAATGTTCTGGAATCCTCTCTCCTATCGTTTTTGCGTTGATATCGTCACAAAAAAATCACATTCTAGCAAAATAATGCTACTATTCATACCAGCAAGGAAACTAAACAATGGATTAAGGACATAAACTTAATTTTTTGGACTGGTCGACTCGCTCTCCAGATTTGAATCATGTTCAAAATTTTAGGGGGATCCTTATACGCAGAATCTACACTGAGGGGAAACGGTACACCATGATTGAAGAGCTCAAGGTCGTAATTGCCAATTATTGACATGTAAATCAGCCGATCGTTTTGAATTTTTCATTGATAATACTTATGAATTTTGAAATGGTCTTATAGAAACTGGACAGCTGAAATTATCATATTTAAGCACAACCAATACACAAACAACTCTTTTTAACGAAATTGGCGTTAAATATACTTTATTCTAAGCATTCAACAATATATGAATATATCTTATTGAATTTCTAACTGTTTGTGTTGCAACGAAATAGCTTCAGGGTGGTCTTATAGAAGTTGGACAGAGTGTATTTCTACCGATGGCGATCAAATGGTCAAGTTGAACATAAATAATACAGAACTCATCATAGATAATGACACACAAAATTATTATGTGGTAATAATTATGAATTATGAATAGATATCCTGGTCACACTTCTTACAGATGAAAGGCTAATTGAATCTGTCGAAGTTTTTTCTATACTTCATTTCTGGCTCCTTTAAATTTCGGGTTTCAGTAGAAGTTAATCTGCTAGCTAAAATAAAAATTCTTGTTTGCTTTTGGTAATTGTAAAACTAAATTATATGAATAGTGCCTTGACAATTTCCAACAAGTCGTCTATACGTCGGATGGGCACTTTTTGAGGGAAAAAGTTTTTCTAACAACAACTTTATCATGTTTTCTTTGAAAAAATCACAACTTATCCTAAATTTGTTTGTGAAGATAGCGATATACTGTACATATTCGACAAAGTTTTAGATCTTTTTAAAATACGAACTTTCATCGAAGACGTCAACTTTCTATCTTCTAAAGTTTCTGGAGTATAAGGCATTTTTACATGAAGAGTCTTAACATTTTTCTGCGTAAATTCTCGCGTTTAAAATGTTCAAGACATGTTTTCAGAAAGAAAAAGTTAGCAGATCATCATGTAAAAATCGATAAATTATACATCAAAATGTTACGAGTTACGAGTTACATTAAACGAATAATTTTTTGTAAGAAAAACATGAAAAAGTTGTTGTTCGAAAAACTTTTTCCTTGTAGATGTTCCCTAGGGTGGCAGCGAAAATTGTCATGTAAAATTTCAAAAACCGATCATGTACATTTTGTTTATTAGCCTAAAAAAATAACTTTGCATAGTTTCAGCTCAATGGATTTTTTGATCCTCGAAAACCTTCCAAGTTTTTTTTTCGATGTCAATTACTTGCGTCAATTTTATTAGTAGTACTTAGTTAAGATTTCTATGCCGAATAATACGCCTGGAATGTATTCTGGAGTGGCAAGCTCTAGAATACGCGTGACCACAGCGCAAGTCGGAAGAAAATTTCTTTTACGAAAAACAAAACCCCGGTCAGAACGGGAATGGCTGTATATATAAATCTCGCGTCAAATCTGCAAAGCAGAGGAAATTTCTTAGACGAAAAAGTCCCCAGCCGATCTGAAGAGACAACACTATGAACATCATTACGCATTTTGAATTGGAGAAGACGAAACAAACAAGAGACGACTGCGATTCCTACGACACGATCAACAAAAGCGGCGTGAGAAAAAATACACTCGCTCGCGAGACGCTATCATGAGGAACGCCGACACAGCCTTCGCTATCGCCAGACCAAAACTCAATTAATTGTCATGACGTTATAGCTCGTGTGTTCAAAAGAAAAAATGCAGTCTTTAATGAGCATTATTACAATACTAGCTGATCCGGCAAACTTCGTTCCGCCCAAAATTTTCTTTTTGTTATCAATACCTACAAACATTCACATTTTCTTACTAAGCGCAAGTTCGTGGGTCCAATCGCAGAACTGTTCATTGATCGATCTTCTATTCGACCCCGTTGAATTTACCTTTTACTATAACATTTCTAGTACTTCTAACAAAACTCATCATTATAATATCATATCATTTTCAGACACAATTCTCGTTCAAGATTTTTCAACCACTTGCAAATAACATGTTTCTCCGTTACATGGAATAAATGTTTTATACCAAAAATATGATAGAAGAAGGTATAGGAGTGCGTTTCATCACATTAAAATCCATTTCCAGTTTCGAACTAAGATCAATTTCGCTAGCGCAAACATCAAATGAACTAACAGCACTTGTCATTTCCATATGTTCTACAATTGTTTTTTAATTTTCCAAAATTTCCCTTTTTTTCTCTCAGAGTTTTCCGAAAATTTTCAATTGTCATGTTTGGTTGGAATATTTTTGGTTGAAATATGTGTAATATTTTTATGGGACCCCCTCTCCATTCCAGAGGAGGGAGGGGTGTCATACCATTATAGAAACATTTCTCATACCCAAAAACCCTCACATCCCAAATTGTGCTTGATTAGTTCTCGAGTTATGCAGAAGTTTGTGTTTCGTTTGTATGGCAGCCCCCTTGGAGAGGGGGGAGGAGTGTAAAAAGTGTAAACGTTTCGTGCCCCGTAAAACCTACATATGCCAAATGTGCCTCCATTTGCTTGAATAGTTTTCGAGTTATGCAGAAATTTGTGTTTCATTTGTATGATAGCCCACTCTTAGAGAGCGGGAGGAGTGTCTAACCACTATAGAAATATTTATTGCACATGCCAAATTTGGGTTCGTTTGCTTGATTAGTTCTCGAGTAATTCAGAAATTTGTGTTTCATTTGTATGACAGACATCTGAATCGGTCCAGTAGTTCAAAAGTTATGATTTTTTTTTCGAAAAAAGTCTTTTTTGGAGAAAGGGGTAGAAATTTGATATTTTTAATCATCGGTTAAATTTGGAAATTCATAACTTAAAAACGAAAAAAAATTGTTAGATTCTCTGATTTTTGGATATGTTATGCAAAAAATTCTCAGCTTTCAAGAAAAAATATAAAAAGATATAGCGCCATCTAAAGGGTGTGTCACATCAAATTGCATCACGGAAAAAACGCTGTAGAAATTCGCCCAGTAGACCGATCCTTTTGAAAATTTTAGACAGTAAAATAAAAACTATTAAACAACTTTTGGCATTTTCTTTTTATTCATACTTCGAGCCCAAGCCCGTATGCTCGCACCTTCCTCTTTACCCCGTCCATAAGGTTCTGTACAACGTCAGGTTGAAGTTTTTTTTGAACAGAAATCCATTTTCTCTTGAAGTCCGCCTCCGATTTGACAACTTTTGGGTTCTTCCGGAGGGCCTGTTTCATAATCGCCCAATATTTCTCTATTGGGCGAAGCTCCGGCGCGTTGGGCGGGTTCATTTCCTTTGGCACGAAGGTGACCCCGTTGGCTTCGTACCACTCCAACACGTCCTTTGAATAGTGGCAAGAAGCGAGATCCGGCCAGAAGATGGTCGGGCCCTCGTGCTGCTTCAATAGTGGTAGTAAGCGCTTCTGTAGGCACTCCTTAAGGTAAACCTGCTCGTTTACCGTGCCGGTCATCACGAAGGGGGCGCTCCGCTTTCCGCAAGAGCAGATCGCTTGCCACACCATGTACTTCTTGGCAAACTTGGACAGTTTCTGCTTGCGAATCTCCTCCGGAACGCTGAATTTGTCCTCTGCGGAGAAGAACAACAGGCCCGGCAGCTGACGAAAGTCCGCTTTGACGTAGGTTTCGTCGTCCATTACCAGGCAATGCGGCTTCGTCAGCATTTCGGTGTACAGCTTCCGGGCTCGCGTCTTCCCCACCATGTTTTGCCTTTCGTCGCGGTTAGGAGCCTCCTGAACCTTGTATATACGCAGGCCCTCCTGCTGCTTGATCCGCTGGACGAATGAACTTGACAAATTCAGCTTATTGGCGACATCCCGGACCGAACTTCTCGGATCACGTCTAAACTGCTGAACTACGCGCTTGTGATCTTTTTCACTGACGGAGCATCCATTTTTGCCGTTCTTCACCTTCCGGTCGATGGTTAGGTTCTCGAAGTATCGTTTTAAAGGGTGTGTCACATCAAATTGCATCACGGAAAAAACGCTGTAGAAATTCGCCCAGTAGACCGATTCTTTTGAAAATTTTAGACAGTAAAATAAAAACTATTAAACAACTTTTGGCATTTTCTTTTTATTCATACTTCGATCCCAAGCCCGTATGCTCGCACCTTCCTCTTTACCCCGTCCATAAGGTTCTGTACAACGTCAGGTTGTAGTTTTTTTTGAACAGAAATCCATTTCCTCTTGAAGTCCGCCTCCGATTTGACAACTCTTGGGTCATTCCGGAGGGCCTGCTTCATAATCGCCCAATATTTCTCTATTGGGTGAAGCTCCGGCGCGTTGGGCGGGTTCATTTCCTTTGGCACGAAGGTGACCCCGTTGGCTTCGTACCACTCCAACACGTCCTTTGAATAGTGGCACGAAGCGAGATCCGGCCAGAAGATGGTCGGGCCCTCGTGCTGCTTCAATAGTGGTAGTAAGCGCTTCTGTAGGCACTCCTTAAGGTAAACCTGCCCGTTTACCGTGCCGGTCATCACGAAGGGGGCGCTCCGCTTTCCGCAAGAGCAGATCGCTTGCCACACCATGTTCTTTTTGGCAAACTTGGATAGTTTCTGCTTGTGAATCTCCTCCGGAACGCTGAATTTGTCCTCTGCGGAGAAGAACAACAGGCCCGGCAGCTGACGAAAGTCCGCTTTGACGTTGGTTTCGTCGTCCATTACCAGGCAATGCGGCTTCATCAGCATTTCGGTGTACAGCTTCCGGGCTCGCGTCTTCCCCACCATGTTTTGCCTTTCGTCGCGGTTAGGAGCCTTCTGAACTTTGTATGTACGCAGGCCCTCCCGCTGCTTGGTCCGCTGGACGAATGAACTTGACAAATTCAGCTTATTGTCGACATCCCGGACCGAACTTCTCGGATCACGTCTAAACTGCTTAACTACGCGCTTGTGATCTTTTTTACTGACGGAGAATCTATGTTTGCCGTTCTTCACCTTCCGGTCGATGGTTAGGTTCTCGAAGTATCGTTTTAGTACTTTGCTGACCGTGGATTGGACGATTCCCAGCATCTTACCGATGTCCCGATGTGACAACTCCGGATTGTTGAAATGAGTGCACAGGATTAATTCACGACGCTCTTTTTCGTTCGACGACATTTTTCCAAATTTACGAAAAATTGACAGTGAAGCATGGCCAACGTGATCTATACACTCTTATCTGATTATAAGCGAAAGCTGAAGATATAATTCCTAAAAATTAAATTTCTACGGCGTTTTTTCCGTGATGCAATTTGATGTGACACACCCTTTAGTACTCTGCTGACCGTGGATTGGACGATTCCCAGCATCTTACCGATGTCCCGATGTGACAACTCCGGATTCTCGAAATGAGTGTACAGGATTAATTCACGACGCTCTTTTTCGTTCGACGACATTTTTCCAAATTTACGAAAAATTGACAGTGAAGCATGGCCAACGTGATCTATACACTCTTATCTGATTATAAGCGAAAGCTGAAGATATAATTCCTAAAAATTAAATTTCTACAGCGTTTTTTCCGTGATGCAATTTGATGTGACACACCCTTTAGTCCAAAGCCATGAAAACAACAAGAAAAATGTACAATCAATAATCACGAACACAAAATCCATATTTTTGGCAAGCGTAATGTTTTTTTTTTTCAAAAAAGACTGAGTACCGTTCCGTATCAAAATCCGAACAGTCTCAAATTCCGAACACTTCGTTTTTAAATGTAAATTTACTGAACTTTAATATTTTCAATAATTGAATAATAAATACCCTGACATTCCTTGTGGTGTAGGCTTCATTTTAACATCATTCACAGGTATTGATACTGTATACAGGGAAACTTCGATATAACGTACACATTTCCAAAAAGTAATGGAAAATTTTTTTCAATATTTTTTTTCTGATAGAACAATGAATTACCTGTATTGTGATGCTAAAACAAGTTTTGTACCTTCAATAAATCCCGAAGTACAGCTGGTTTTGTGATTCAGGATTCTAAATGAATCAAGCTTTAATCAACAGTACGAAGGAAAACATCATGAGAAAGGCTGGCTTCGTCTTCTGATTGAAGTTATTCATTAACTTTACTAAAACAGCAACACAATAATGTATTATAGACTACGTTTGTGAGTACTTTATTATGTTTCGATATAACGTACAATTTTGGAAGTAAAATGTGCGTTATATCGAAGTTTACCTGTATAACTTAAAATACTTAGCATTTGCAAAAAAGTGACTGTCAAAACCAGCGATAAAATGTTTGCGTTAGCAAATTCGGAATTTGAATCAAGTTTCGAAGCGCAATATCCAAATTTTGAGGAGCGTTATATTTTTCCAAAGAAGAATAGCTAATTCGCTTTGATTTGATGTATCGGTCATCTAAATCGTACTAGACCGTGCTCAAAAGTAATGATTTAAAAAAAAATGCATTTTGGGTGTTCGGAATTTGAGACAAATGTAATCAAACATATTTTTTAGTTTTTCACCATGAATATGAATTTTTAAATTAATTTTATAGTAGCCAAATGAAAGAAAAGGCTCTATTGCATCCAAAAATCACATTAATTTCGCGAAAAAGTACCATTTTGAGTAATGAGACACTTTAATGGCCAAAAAAGCTTAAGTGTTCGGAATTTGAGACAAAACGGTAATTGGCTTTCATTTGATGTATCAATAAGCTGAATCGGTTCAGTAGTCCAAAAGAATTTTCGAAAGTAGTTATTTTTGGGAAAAAGGCGAAAAAAGGCGGAATTTTCGGACCACCCTAAAATGGAAATGAGCACCCTAACCACTATATTGGTTTGACATGGAATGGCTGCTATCATATACTATGCTCACTTCTAGAATTTTCCTCCTCATCTATTTCGAAGCGTAGCTGATATCATTTCCTTCTTCCAACTGCATCCTTTGCATTGACACCTTAGGACAACATTTTAGGATTTAAAAAAATATACACACTCAAAATAACACACTCCAATATTTCAGAAAAGTGTTTTTGATTTTTTTTTTATTTTTCGATTTGTTGCAGCAGTAGGTCAAAATGGAAAAATAATGACCGAAAAGGTTATATTTTTTTGAATGGTTAGATTTTTGAATTGTTGAAATGATTTCCATAATTATTTCTAGACTCGATTTTATGAAAGCACGCATAATTTGCAGTCAAAAAGGTGTGCGGCAAAATTTTGCCAATTGTTACCGTTTCTGCGATAACAGAGGTTTAAAAATAAAGTTTACTGAATATTGTCAGCTTCTGGTCGTTTTTGAATGGTTTTCGAGTCTTTTTAACCTAGAAGTAAATTTTTCTAAAGTATTAGATAATTTTCGACTGCAATGCTTGAATGAATTAAGTGATGTGGTTATAGAAAAATAATGGAGAACCAATGATACAAATTGCCTTTTTCATCATGAAGAATACGTTTGTCAAATTTGAGTCAAATAAAAAATTACATAAGAATCGACCTTCGAATTCAAATGGAATCGCTATTTAATAATCCACCAAAAGATTCAAATGAATTCAGTACTTTAATCTATTACCCAAGTATAAACCACAAATTTCATTATTACAATCAGGGTACAAATTTTAATTTTAATTAAAGTTTCAAAAGCGGATGGAATGAAATGTCAACTTATTTCACGAACTTTGAGTAACTTCTAATCATCGTAAACATCGTCAAATTGTGAGTTCCACTATTTCTAACCGATTTCAATTTCGCATGAACTTCGTTGACTTGTAGCTTTTGTTTGCATTCCTCGTGCGTTGATGATTGATGTATCCTTCGCTGCGCATGCCGATGATGAGGTCATCTCTCGAATCCCTTGCCCAGAAATGTCCAAGTTCATTGACCTCACCCAATCCCAAAGGATTAAGTCCGAGAAGAAATATGTGCGCTGCTGTTGCAAGCTATGGGAGACCCGCCATATGTTTGCAATTTTAAGGTCCCATGTTTCGCCCCTCTTCTGGCAGTGGTTCTAATTTATCTCACTCAACCCAAAAAAGAAGAAAGGCACAAATTGTCGAACGAGCACTAGTTAAGATCGTCGCCATCTGATAACGGGATATCAGCTGTGGCGGCTCCGTGACATAATGTTCGATGCAATGAGTCATCCTCAAATGAAGAAAAATTTCCCCAATAAACCAATCTTCGCAGCGCAGAACTTCCAAAAAATCACGATCCCCCCGGAGTGACGGATTGATGTTGGCAAGTGCAAAAGTGCGTTACACAGAACATCAATTTGATGCAAATTTATTGCATTTTGATTCCGTCGCGCACTTTGCGCCGCCTGCATCTCCTTTGCCAGTGTCTGGCAATTATGTGAATAAGAGACGATAATGCACCCAAAGTCTTCGCCGTCGTCCCGCACAAAAACGCAAAAGTGCATTCTCTGCGCTTTTCTGTCGTTGATTCTGTGAGGGTGTCATTTCGACATCCGCTCCAGTAATTTGGATTTCATTCATTATTTTGCACAGTTTTCTTCCTCTTTTGTTGTTTTCTTGTCGCGTCTCGCGAGAGCTCACTTTGTGTTGTGTGCGTTATAGTTTTGCATATGATGCCACTTAATGATTCACCCACAAAAATTCTCTCCGCGACAAAGAGGTTGCGCGCCGCGGGTCCGGGGACCGGATATGAATCCCTTCCGATGTATGCAATTGCTTGTTGCGCTTTGTTGTTGTTCCTTCCGTATGATATGATGATGGTGGTCACGATTCGTTGCCAATTACTTCCTTCCAGGCTGCGTTATGCTCTGTTTCCCGAGCCCCGGACTGATGTCCTAATTAACCACTGACATGTGACTAATACCTTCCTGTTTTGTTTGTTTGCTTTTCCCTTCCCCTTTTTCAGAGCACTACTTTTCCAATTACTCGGCCAGCACGGTGGCAGCATCCAGTATTGCGGCATCGCTCAGTGGACTCAAGTGGGACCTGCGCAGCGGCAAATCAATTCGGTACCTGGTGGACAGGTTTACCGACCTCACCGGGGTTGAACAGGTAAGAGTGCGATACTTTTCTCAACTCAGAACATATTTTTCCACTTTGAAAAAACTATATTTGGAAGAAAAAATAAGAATCTAAATTTTGATTGGTCAACTCTTAAAAAAAATCACTGTACATATAATAGCCACTTAAATTACACCTTAACGTTCAAAGGTTACATTTTTTCTTGGAAAAAGTGATTTTTGAAATGTAAAAAAAATTTTTTTTTAACTGTATATAATCGAGTGCAAAATTGTATGTACTAGAAATTACATATAATATATTGGGTCTGTATATAATCGAGTCCGCCACGTTCTTCTACCAAAACTCGACATTATAATATCAGATTATTTTCAGACACAATTCTCGTTCAAGATTTTTCAACCACCCTCCTCTTTTTTTTTGGGGGGGTTGGGCTGGAGTGTTTCACTACCATAAAAACATTTATTGCACCCTATAACCTCCACATGCCAAATTTGGTATTATTTGCTTGATTAATTCTCAAGTAATGCAGAAATTTGTGTTTCATTTGTACCTCTAAGAATCACTCCACATCACTCCACATTCCCCCCCACCTTCTAAGAGGGCGGGGGGGGGGCGGTATGTGGAGTGATTCTCGAGAAACATAGAAATTTGTGTTTCATTTGTATGGCAGCTCCCTCTTAGAGAGGGGGGAGGGTCTCAAACTGTCACTAAAACCTTCCCCAGCCCCATAAACTCCTACATACCAATTTTTATGTCGATCGGTTCAGTAGTTTCCGAGTCCATAAGAATCAGACAGACAGACATCATTCCATTTTTATATATATAGAGTATATGTTCTAGGTCCTCCAAAACATTCAGAAGTTCAGATCAATTGATCACCATTTCAACCACGATTAGTGCAATGTTCATTACAAGAAATCTTACCCAAAACGGTTAATAGAGCCGTATGCCTTGCTGACTTTGAGTTTATAGGTCCGTTATAGGTCTTCCAAATCATTCTAAAGTTCAGAAGATCGTAGGACCAATATGCTCCATTGACTTGATATGAATTTGAAAACCAAGTAATCCTTCCGTTCACATCCGTTTACATAAACCGACCAGTCGGCGAAATGAAAAATCTCAAAATCTAATGTGTCTCACAACATGGGCAAAGATTATTTTTAGGTATATATATATATATATATATATATATATATATATATATATATATATATATATATATATATATATATATATATATATATATATATATATATATATATATATATATATATATATATATATATATATATATATATATATATATATATATAATATATATATATATATATATATATATATATATATATATATATATATATATATATATATATATATATATATATATATATATATATATATATATATATATATATATATATATATATATATATATATATATATATATATATATATATATATATACATATATATATATATATATATATATATATACATATATATATATATATATATATATATATATATATATATATATATATATATATACATATATATATATATATATATATATATATATATATGTCATACGCAGGCGGAGTTTTTTACTCCATATTCTTCGTGAGTGGGATAAAGATAGCTACGAATATGGTGAAAAAACACAACAGAAATGTCAAAATCGAGAAGGAAAAGAACAGCGGATTGAGGTTAGGTTTGATGCAGTGATCTATAACCAGAAACAGTGTACTTCAATGAATCACATTTTTGAGCAAAAAATAGAATATTTTTCAAGTTTTGTCCAAATAAAACCTTATTTTCTGGAGATTCTAGAAGAAGAGAACCTCAAATACTGTTTAATTGTTTCATGCACGTCAAATAATCATATTGTCGAGCAATAAATACGAGATTTTTCATGTTTTATCCAAATAAAACCATATTTTCTAGAGAAGTTTGTTTGTTTGTATGTTTGTATGTTTTTATATTTGTATGTTTGTATGTTTGTATGTTTGTATGTTTGTATGTTTTTAGGTTTGTATGTTTGTATGTTTGTATGTTTGTATGTTTGTATGTTTGTATGTTTGATGTTTGAATGTTTGTTTTTTTTTTTTTTTTTTTTTTTTTTATAGAGGTGAGGAACGCTCTTCCAGCCTTATCTGGGAAGGGATAACCCAGACGTCGAGTGGGGATCGCACCCACAAAAACCAAGCCCTCTACTCGTAGCCTCATTCCCCCCGGGACCACATCTAGGCGACTACTTCAGGGGGCGGCTGTGCTCATGCACTTCACGAGTTTTCAACGCTAACTAGCGTTGATCCTTCCCTTTTTCTCTATACATCTCATTTACGTTTCCGTTGTACTCCGCCACGCACATCCGCAGCACAGGCTTCCTTTTACCCGTCGAGACGTGTACCGATTAGGAATTGCCCTCCAACATGACGCGCAACCCGTCACAGTCACCCTCGCGGGGTTTCTTACCTGTCGAGACGTGAACCGATTAGGAAGCGCCCTCCATCTTGACGTGCGCCCCGTCACAGCCACCCTCGCAGGATTTCTCTTCCCAACGGAGCGCCGATTAGGCAGTGCCCTCCAACATAACGCGCACTCCGTCACAGCAACTCTCGTGGGGGTACCCACCGATTTGATGATGCTCTCCTAGGCTCTCGCTCCGCCGAAACGACCCTCGCAATGTTCCTCTCTCAATCCACCAACAGGCATTGCCAGCATTTTCTTGACCCTGCTCTCCAGATACCGCTTACCCGTCGAGACGTGTACCGATTAGGAATTGCCCTCCAGCTTGACGCGCAACCCGTCACAGTCACTCTCGCGGGGTTTCTCACCTGTCGAGACGTGAACCGATTAGGAAGCGCCCTCCAACTTGACGCGCGCCCCGTCACAGCCACCCTCGCAGGATTTCTCTTCCCAACGGAGCGCCGATTAGGCAGTGCCCTCCAACATAACGCGCACTCCGTCACAACGACTCTCGTGGGGTACTACACTTTGCAACAGCCCTCGCATTAGTTCCTCTTCTATGGTCAGGGGTTATTACTACGCTGGTCGGCCCTCCACTTCCGCTGTAGCTCGGACATGATGTGTATGATTACACTGTTCACAGCGTTCCAGGTGCCCTCGTCGCGACACATTTTCTCTACTATGTTCCCGGCATGAAGGGCAGGCAGCCCCTCGCGTCTTGCGGTGAACCTGGGACACTCGAATACCACGTGTTCTGGTGTTTCCTCCACATCTTCACACTCCGGACAGAGTGGCGACGTTGCGTGCCCGAACCGGTGCAAATATTGCCTGAAGCAGCCATGTCCAGACAGGAACTGTGTCAGATGAAAAATCACCTCCCCGTGCTTCCTGTTCAGCCAGGTCGATAGTACCGGTATGAGCCCATACGTCCACCTGCCTTTCTCCGCCGTGTCCCATTCCTGCTGCCACTTCAAGAGTGATTCTACTCTCGCTGTTTTCCGGATACCCCTGATTTCCTTTCGTCTGTAGCACTCTCTGTCTTCCGCCAGAGTGATGCCAATAGGGATCATGCCGGCGATAACGCAGACTGCCTCCAACGAGATCGTCCTATACGCGCTCGCAACTCGCATCGCCATGAGCCGAAACGTACGGTCCAGTTTTCTACGATTCCGGTGGGTTTCGAGAGCCGCCGACCAGGCTGGTGCTCCGTACCGCAGTATGGACGAGGATACAGCAGCCAGGAGACGCCTTTTGCTACTGCAAGGTCCTGCGTTATTCGGCATTATTCGCGCTATCGCGCTAATGGACTTCTCTGCTTTCTCGCAGACGTAGTCGACGTGGTTGTTGAAATTCAGCCGGTCGTCGATCATAACTCCCAAGTATTTCAACCTACGCTTAGAAGTTATCACGTGTTCCCCGACTGTGATTTCCGCTCGCTGCACGGCTTTGCAGTTACTCACCAACAATACTTCCGTTTTATTATGAGCAATCTGCAGTTTCGCTGCTTGCATCCAGTTCCCTACTGAGACGATGGACTCGGTTGCAAGCATCTTCACCTCTTCGAGTGTCTCGCCTGCCACTGTGAGAGCGATATCATCCGCGAAGCCCACGATCTCCACGCCTTTGGGAAGCTTCAGATTCAGTACTCCGTTATACATTACGTTCCAGAGCGTTGGGCCCAGGATAGAGCCTTGTGGTACTCCGGCCGTTATATTCAACGTTGTCTGCCCCGTGCTCGTCTCGTAGACTAGGACGCGGTTCTGGAAGTAGCTTCCTAGAATTCTGCACAGGTACCCAGGAACCTTCATACGATGTAGGGACTCGGCAATGGCTTCCCAGCTAGCGCTGTTGAAAGCATTCCTCACGTCGATCGTTACTACAGCACAGTGTCGGTCGCCCCTCCGCTTTTGCTGTGATGCCTTCTCTGCTTTTTCAACCACTGTCCGGATAGCATCAACGGTGGACCTGCCTTTCCGGAATCCACACTGCATCTTTGACAGACCATGGTCACTCTCCGTACATTTCGTCAGTCTGTTGAGGATAATCCTTTCCAAGAGTTTCCCAAGAGTATCCAGCAGGCATATAGGCCTATAGGATGTTGGTACCCCCGGGGGCTTTCCTGGTTTTGGCAGCAGCACTAACTTTTGGATCTTCCATTTCTTAGGAAAGTGACCATCATCCAGGCATTTCTGTAGCACTATCCTGAAAATGTCCGGGAACGCCTGAATCGCCGTTTTCAGGGCCGCGTTGGGGATTCCGTCGGGGCCGGGCGCTTTGTTTACCTGCAGTCTCTTCGCCACTGTTACCAGTTCTTCACTGGAAACTTGAGAACGTTCGGTAGCTATTTCGGCGTACGGTGTCGGTGGCCATATCGTAGGATCATGCATCGGAAATAAACCCTCCACAATGACCTTCAGCTTCTCGGGACACGATTCGACGGGCGTCACAGGTCCTCTGATCTTCGCCATCACGACTCGATACGCGTTGCCCCATGGGTTGGCATCTGCATCTCGGCACAGCTCCTTGAAACAGTTCGCTTTGCTCAGTGTAATTCCCCGTTTCAAGGCGGCTCTAGCTGCTCGGTACACCGTATTACGTTCCTCTCTATCAGCGCTATTTCGTGCTCTCTGAACGCGTCTTCTGGCTTGAAGACAGCTAGCGCGAAGGTTGCGAAGAGAGTCGTTCCACCAGTAAGCTGGGCGTCTTCCATTTTTTGGTACAACTTTCCTCGGCATGGTAGTGTCGCATGCTCTCACCAGTAGATCTGTCAACTTTTCTGCGTTCCAATCTGAAGCTCCGCTAGCTAGACGAAGTGCTTCGACGAAAAGGTCATTGTCGAAAGCATTCGTCTTCCACTTCCGCTCACCTCTTGTTGTCCTCCGAACTAGCACGTGGTTTCGTTGACCGATTCTGTACCGGATCGCCTGGTGATCACTGTGCGTATACGACTCGCACACTTTCCACTCCGTACTCGCCAACAGCGACGGACTGCAAAAAGTAACGTCGATGATGGATTCGCGCCCATCTTTCCGGAAAGTGCTGGTGGTACCTTCGTTCAGTAACGTTACATCCAGCTTTGCTAGAGCTTCCAGTAGACTGTACCCTCTGATGTTGGTGCATCTACTTCCCCACTCCACCGCCCAGGCGTTGAAGTCGCCTCCAATGACGATCGGTGTTCTACCGATTAGTTCCTCGGTCATTGCGTCTAGCATCTGGTGGAATTGCTCAGTTGTCCATCTCGGGGGTGCGTAGCAACTACACATGAAGATTCCATTAATTTTGGCGATTACGAAACCTTCATGTGAACCTCCAACCACTTCCTGGATAGGATATCTGCCCATCACCTGTATTGCAGCAATCCCTAAGCTATCCGTCGCCCAGCTGCCATTATCACGGGGTACTCGGTACGGCTCCGCTATGATTGCAACGTCGCATTTTGTCTCTGTTGTCGACTGCCACAACAGTTGCTGAGCTGTGTTGCAATGGTTCAGATTGATCTGAATTATCTCCGTTACTGCGATTCTGCTAACGCCTTCTTATACGAGGGACACTTGAAGCTTCCTGTCGCATGGTCGCTGCCGTTCTCTGGTTTGCAGAGCAGGCATTTCGGTTGCTTCGTGCAGTCTCTCGCAACATGCCCTTTCTCACCGCATCGTTTGAATGTTTGTATGTTTTTATGTTTGTATGTTTGTAGCATGTATGTCTGTAGCGCTGACCCACATTAATAGAAATTTGACCCCCTTCCTGTTGACCGATTGATCTGAAATTTGGAACACACCTTAATCTCTGTGGCCATTATAAAACTGTGTATTTCATGATCTTGAAAATCCAAGATGGCGGCCGCTACGTAGCAGTTAGCAGTTATCACACCTCTCCTTCATTAGTCTAGGAAGACTAAAATAAAATCGTGGGGCACGTTGGATTTCCATTATCCACAATTAGCGACTTCATGATAGCTTTTTATTAAAATAGTGACATCTGAGGAACTCTTATTGGTTAATTTTTGAGATGTGTATTTTCTCCGCATCTTGATGCCGATTTCGAAAATTATGCTAATATTTTACTATACTAACCAGGGATGGTAAAAAATCACATTCAACGATCAATGAATAAGTATATCCCTCTAGTCGGATGTTTTTAAATCACCCCCAGCAGGCGAGGCTCTTTTATTCTTCATATGTACACAGAGAGAATACTTGGAACGGTGAGCTACCAAGATCTCAAAAAAGCAATATGAGAGCGGAATCCCAACTGCTTGCACTCTCGAAGCATTACTTTTACTACTCAGGTTTTATCGTGAGTACAAGCCACAAACGATTAATCCCATTCCATAGAGCGGATGATGAGTTCTTGATCGGAAAGTGTAACAAGAGACGATCAACTGAAATCTTACGACACTCATCGAGGGATTTTTAATTCTCTATTGCACTGTCCGCAGTGAGTGGCTGACTCAGTCTCGTGTCGATTTTATTTTGCTGTCGTCTCCCGCCCGATAAACAGCAGACGGGTAATGGATGCAATTGATTAATTTTATTACCAGCAGATTTGGGCGAATCTCATCCCGCCCAAAATCGTTTTTAGATTCCAATAATTCTGAACATTCACATTTTTCTCCAAATAATTTTTCCAACAGTAATTCAATTAGTGACTTCACGAAACACCTTTCGAATTCGATTGAATTTCAGACCCTTTTTTATTTTGTAGATAAAACGGATCACATATTTGATTAATTCAATTCTGTGTGGTTACGTTCTTCGTTGCGAATAAATGTAATGAAATAGTATGGACGTATGATATTCATGTAACGTGGACTTCCGACATATGTGGCAGTAGATTTGTCGAACGACTAATGTTTTTTTATATCCCTTCAAACTTGTTGCATCTCTCAAGTGTACATACTGCTTTGACCGCAGATTTGCATGGTAGAATCTGGTTAATTTCAGGTATTCAGTCTTCATATTGTCGAATGAATACTGTTGGAACAATAGGTATCGCAGCAAATGATTATTAACATCTTACCTTATCATCAAACGGTATGCGAATAATTTCAGTGAACTGACGGCATTGGAATATATGCTTAGTGAGGACCACACAATTATTATCAGAGCGAATAAACGTCCGACTGGAAGTCATGAACATCAATTCAATGTGCCCAAGATAAATTTATCCTTTGAAGGTCATTAACCTTTCTAAAGATGATCAGATGGAATATATTCCAATGTCGTCTGGAATAACCTGTCCAACACCTTATGATCGTAATATTGTTTTTGCTATTATTCTGATGTTTCATAACACGGCACTCTATTGATTATTCGCCGAAAATGAATAAAAAATATCCTTGAAGTTAGCCTACGGTTTTAGTAGCAGTGCAATATGGTGAGCCAGTCTCAGGATAAGAAAACATTTAAAAATAAAGCTTTTTTTTGAATGAATCAATAGTAAAACAAAACGTCAAGAAATATTCAGCTTTGTGATAGCAGATAATCATTATCCATTTGAGTTGTATGAGTATTTCATTCCCCCACAAACTGTGGATAGTCTATCTGCATACAAATTATGTAGAGTGCCGCAATCCAAAAAAATTATGAGCAAATAACAAAGACACATGTTGACATATTTGCGCTAATTTATGTTTTTTTATTAATTCAAGGTAATCAAGGTCTTTTCTAGACACCAGTTTACTCGGCCCCGAAAAAAGTGGTCTGTATTTGGGCAGGCGGAAAAATATATCTCGCAAGACCACGTGTTCGATGTCGTAAAAGCCTTGGCCAATAACGCATTTACATTAACTCATAAAATTAGTGATTTGAGAGGGATTATTGTTTGTAGTCTCTTGATTAATTTAAACACCATCTGAGAAATCCTCCGTGAAACATGAAACATTAAAGTCGTCCTATCTGCTGTAGCGCATTTTTTTTATTTTACCCAGTTTCATCGAAGTAAACGCGCTCGGAAAGGAAAATTGAACGCCCGGATGAGAGAGCGAGAATCGTACGTCATAGAGACACTCATTCCCATGGAGCAAATTCTTGTTAGGAGTTGAAAGCAAAACGAGGAAGGAGAGTAACTCAATTATTCGAACTAGTTTCAGTCTAGCAATGCTTTGGTCAACTCAGAGTTACCAAGAGAAAATCATTTGGTTATGATGGGTGAGGATTAATAGTTAGTCGCAGTTTGCACAGATTGCGATCTGTGCAGTTTGCGATTAATCGTAAATCACATCATGCTCCCTTGTTTTCCATCCTTGATACTAACCTTTAAACCGCCTGACCAATTTTCGATCGTTTCACATCAAATGGAAGGAATGAACTTTTGTGGAAAAATTGTAAGCTGCGTCTCAATTGTTTTCAACCTTTTTTTCCTGTATGATTTTCGCAAAGATGAAACACTTTTGGGTAACTTATGAAAAATTCTGGAAAGTATATATTTTCGATATTGGGATATCTTTATATATAAAAGAGAGTTTTTCCCACGTACGTATAACTCATCATCATGGGAGAACGGCTGATCAGATCTACGTCGTCCATATATTTTGTGAGTTTTTTCTTCACCCAAATTAGAATGATAGAGTACTTTGGAAAACATTTGAGATGATTGGAAAAATTCGAGAAAATTGATATGACTATGCATATCTTTATATATAAGAAGGATATTTAAAATAAAAAGGGAAAATTATTCGAAAATAAGAGGTACGCATATGTATATTTCGCTGTGGAATTCATCATTTAGATCAATTCACAGACATACAAACTCTCTTGAAATATATTCGTTATTTTTACCAACCAAAATATTCTCTAGAAATACATTATATGGCAGGACAACGTTTGCCGGGTCAGCTAGTATTTTTATAAATATTAAGCCATATGTTTTATTTATTAAAAATATCGTTCAACAACCGAAATATGTGCCTTCCTGATATGTTATGTAAATACAGGTTGGACTCGATTATCCGGGAACGAGCGAACGTGATGAATTATAGAGGTTTTACACTTTTCAGTTCATTCACCTCTGAGATTATCAGGGATTCGATTATCCGGAATTTTAGACTCGATTATCCGGAGTATTTTATTTTTGATTTTCGGAAAATTTGAAAAATTTGTATAATAATTCCATATTGAATAGCTAATATGGGTATCAAATGAAAGTGCTTGACTAGAAGAACACAGTTATTAATAAAAAAAAGCAAATCCAATACGGCGGCCACTACGAAATGGCGGATTACATATTTTCTCAGAACCTAATCAATATGGGTATCAAATGAAAGGGCTTCACTAGTAGAATACAGTTATTTATGAAAAATTGAACTCGTCCTGTTGACTAATTGTTCTAAAATTTGGACCATACCTTTAATTCTACTCTCATTATAAAACTGCGTATTCCATGATCTTGAATAATTCAATTTGGCCGCTGCTAAAAAATGGCTGAATAACTTGACTTGGAGAATACACTACACTATGAACAACATAAATCTCCTCAATATTGGTATCAAATGAAATGATTAGACTAATAGAATTCAGTATATCATAAAAATATTCCGATGAAAGTTAGGTAAGAAATAAAATTTTTTAAAATAATGATTTTTTGAATGGTTTTAATGTATACTAATGATACAGGGCAAGCCGAATGAATCCATTTGAAAAGTAATAAGTTGTTTGAAGAATTGGATTTTTCATGATCTGCTACGTTGTACTAGTCAAGAGCTTTCTTTTTTTTGCCCATATTGATGAGGTTTTGAAAATATATATATGGCGCCATTTTGTGCTGGCGGCCATTTTGGATTTGAATTTTCCGTGAGTAACTGCATTCTATTAGTCAATCCCTTTCATTTGATATACATATTGATGGGATTTTGAGAAAATATCTACATAATCCGCCATTCTGTAGCGGCCGCCATCTTGGATTTTCAAGATAATGGAATACGCAGTTTTATAATGACACCAGAGATAAAGATGTGTTCCAGATTTCAGACCACACGGTCAATAGGAAGGGGGTTAAATTTCTATTAATGTGGTACAGCGACACAGACAAAGTTACAAGGTTACAAAGTTTCAAAGTCACAAAAATACAAACATGTCCAAGCTAGATAAAACTGTTCAATAAATAAGTGCAAATCATAATTATATTACGTTTACCGAGAGAAAATTCGTTTTTTTATGATTCGATTATCCGGAGTGAAAAAAAAAATCTATACTCCGGAATCATGCTATGAGATATGTCAATATATTTTAGTAGTTGAAGTTATATTCGTAAGCGCTTAAGCGTCCGGATTTCGAAGTATTACTACAGTTACCACAAACGCAGTCAACTTCGGTTTTTTGTTGCCGTTTTGCGAAAGATTCTGAATAGTATAATTTGTGAATCATTTGTTTGGGAATGATGTTTTTGGGAGCGTTGGAGATGTAATTTTGCTAATAGGTACGGAAAAATTACTCGGATATTCGATAAGATATTTTTTCGATTTAATTCGTGTTCAGACAGCTGTGCAAGCTAAGATGTGATATACGGAACATGTCTTCTTATTTTTATTACGCAAGAGCATCTCTATTATTTCAATTCCATTGCTCGGATTCACATTACAACGCGAAATACAACTGGAAACGGAGGCTAAACCCTAATTCCCCTCTCAGCAATAAGTCTCCAGAATCGATTTTTTTTTGGACTCGTCTGTGACAAAAAAAAATCATTCGACGATATTTCGTTTCGCTAACAAGTTTGAACATTCCTTGCAATGGTTGTTGCTGTTGCAAAGAAATGAATTAGTCGAACGAAAAAAGAGCCATCGCGCCAATTCCTGGCATCTTCCCGTAGGTCCTCTGGGTTTGCGTATAAAAACCCAATTCGGACACATGTGGTGAGTATATTTTTTTCGCTCACTCCCAAGGAATCATACCGTTGCAAAAATAAAACATTCCGAACAGTGACGACTAGGTTTTTCATTCATGAAAATCCCTCCAGACCCGTTCGAACCGGGTGAATGAGAGTGCCAGCGCGTTTGTCTGTCATTCAACTTTTGCGTCTTCAGGAGACCAAGGGAACACTGCATAGGGAACAAAAAAGAAAAACACGTTCGACACAACGCAATCTTCCTGCAAGGGGTCCCAAGTTTTTTTTTCTGTCTCGTTCAGGCTGATGCTGATGCGTGTGTCACAATCTCGACACTGTGTCACAGCGCAACAGAGTAAATCAGAATTTTCACAAGGCCACCAACAGGTGGCCTGCATATGGTTGTGCGCATTTGATCGAATAAATCATGCTAAATGGAGCTTTCTCTTTTGCCACTTGAACGTCTCAGAGAGTCAGTCACTGTAGCACTCACATTCTTTCCTTTCTCTCCGGTCCCATTGCAGGAGTACATCTGTGAGTGCATGGACAAGATGGAATCCCTGTTCCAGGAGCAGCGCCGCCGGTTGCCCCAACCGATGCACATCGCGTCGGCAACGGCAACTATCGTTGCCCAACAGCAGCAGCATCTGCAGCCGCCCTGCGTAAGTCACAAAAACAGCTCCACTACTCCAACGGATGTGCAGGATATCGATTTCTAGGAGGGCGGCGACAGGAGACAAAAAAAAACACAAAAGGGCGCCATGATCGTGGCCGGTAATAAACGATCCCCAGCTTTACTATTACTACTCAGATTTATTATACACATACACATACACACAGGGCGGCAGAGTTAGCCACCCTATCTCTCTCCCCCCTTCCCACGGTTCTAAGAAGATTTCAGTATGCGATTAACAGAAGCCGCGCAGCAGCAGTAGCAGAAGACGCGAAAGAGGAAGAATTGATGCTAAAACAATTTTGGTGCTATATTTTTTACATTAAATTTAAGGTAAACTCAAGAACTCAAGACCTGTTGGAGGGAGAGGGGGAGCAGTTTGGTGTGACAGGTCATGCATGTGCAAGCGAAGGATTTCATCGCGGCTCTGTTGCTTCGAGAATCGGAGGAAGCCGCGACGACGGGACGAGAGGGGGGGGGGGATAATAGTGTGCGCATACTCTGCAACTTCAACTCTGTAAAAAGTAGCTTGTAGTTTTGGTTCCTGAAAGGCAAGGAAGCAGCAATTTTTTATTAACAAAAAAAAAAAAGAAATGAGAAAATGCAATAATTTCAGAGAGAAGAGTATATATTTTTACAAAGGAAAACTATACAAAACCTTAAAACGAAGATACGTGAATTTATATCTAAACTCTTAAACTGATAGAGCAAAGCTTGAGGTTTAATGTGAAAACCACACAAAAAACACTAGAAAACGAATAAGAAAAAAAAAACAAAAGGAAACGTAAGATTTCGAGTGCTTCCAGTAGAGGGCGATATTGAATGCGAGTGTGCTAAACAAACAAACAAACAAACAAAAATAGTATGTTATTGAATGATCTAGATCGTCGTTAGGCGAGTAAGTGAACTATGTTATTTTTTGCTCTTTATATTTTGTACATATAGCAGTTAAACAATTCAGTGCTTATTAGATCCTAATGTAAGCCCAAGAAAAAAAAATCAAAGAAGTCAAAGGTAGCCGCGGAAAAATAACACACAGAGAGAGGAGAGAGAGAGAAACCAGATTCAAGATGAAACAACAATATGCAACGAGAAAATATAAAAAAAAAGAAATCTAAGAAGTAGCAAACAATTAGTAGCACTAAAATAACTATATATGGTTAGCTATAACGAACTGAAAACGTTTGCTGGTGAGAAGAACAGTTTTATCGGAAGGCAAAAACAAAGTGATAGGAAAATTGAATTCGCAGGAGTGGGAAGAAGTGATACTGAAGGAGGAAGGGTAGCTGCAGAATAATTTATACTGGGAAACCCCTTTTTTTCTGTATACTACTACACGGTAATGCTCGTGTAAATAATATATTTTATAATTCTTTATTGTATTAACCCCAGAAAAACACGATTGTTTCGAAAACACTATTTGATCGCTAGTGAATATATTTTCTTCGTCGACCAGAAAAGTGGACCTCGTTGAATTCGTTCGGAAAACCCTTCTGACAAGTTAGTATAATTGTATACTGGAACTGGATCTTGGGTGAGCTTGAGTCAGATATTCTAATAATTATTCTCATAATCAGATCCTATGTAGAGATAGCTGTTTTTTTGTCGTACATGGCATTCACGATGCTAGAAATGCGGAAGATATTACGTTCCACGTAGAATTGGTTAGAAGTGGGATTTTTTCGGACCTCTCCAGTGTTTCATTTCCATCGAAGTAATGCAAAATGTGATCCAAGTTTTTCCTTCGCCCTCGCTTTTCCGATTTTGACGATAGGAAGCTCAAAAACTATCCAGAAAGTAGCAGACGTTGTTTATTAGTTCGACAGTGGGCGGGGCTAGGGCCACCTTCTTTGTAAGCAAAAATCCCTGCGTTCAGTACGCATCAAGCTGTGGTAGCGAGATGACTGTAACTCTTCCACTTGCCTTGCTGTGATTAGTTAAAATATACGCCGCAATGGAAGGCATACAAATCCCACCATTTTAAGAACTGCGTTCAATGATTTGATCTTGAGAAAACGGTTGACGTAAACCACATCATTCGAATGGAATTCCTCGTCAATCCCCTTTCTGACTCAATAAAATGTCGACGATCACGAAGCTCGAGGGTTATCCAGAAAGTAGCAGATGTTATTGACTTAGTGTACAAAGATACCTACGTCCAGTACGAGCTGTTCGTAACTATCTGATTTTTCCCATTGTGATTAATAAAAATGTGCGCCACAATGGAGACCACACAAATCCCACGATTTGTGAAGTCCGTTTAGTGATTTGGTTTTTGTTGACAAAAAGTTATAAATCAATTCCAATTTATTACGAACGCTGAGAAGTGTACAAGAATTGAATAATTATCACAGGCTGCGTAAAGGCGGGTATAAGAAATTCCACGAATTCTTTATGGAAAGAAAAGATCCAATTCGTTTAAGCCAGGGGTTTTCACATTTTTTTTATGGCAGAGCACTTTTTATAGCAAAATAATTTGACGGAGCACCTGCATTTTTCAATCAATAAAACAAATCTTATTTGCATTGACATTACCCAACTGGAAACAACTCTATTTCGGTTCCGAGTCGCTGTTACACGACATCTGACCCGGAGTAACAATATAAATCTCTATATGCCCAGTAAAATGAAATTAAAGAATTGTTTTTTTCAAGGTGGGTTTTCAGGCGGGAGCATTTGCTATAACTTCGCGGAGCACAAATTTCCCGCGGAGCACCATTTGAAAACCCCTGGTTTAAGCTACCAGCTTGACGGTGTTTCGCCAAACGAACGTGGAAAGTCCAGGAGTTTATTTAGAGTACAAGCTCACCGACAAGACAAGGACAAAAAACCAAACCGTGCTTCAAACAAACTTTTGCATCAAATTCAATCGTTTGAGTGGCAGTAAAAGTCGCCCTTGAGCCAAATTGTTCGCGCCCGACGTTCCGAGTGCCGAACAAAATTTAAGCAACCGAAACCACGCCCACCGAACATGCGCAACAATGCAATCCGCTATAAAAGTGGCGAGCACGATGCGCTCCACAACAGTATTTCAACCGTGTTTCGATAACCATCGTCCAGGTTTCCTCCGGCCGCCGAGCAGTTAAATGCAGAATTTCTTCAACCACGAGAGAATTTTCCTACCACCACCAAGCAGTAACCAGTTTGACATCGACCACTGCGCAATAAGCAGCAGCAGGAACAGAAACAACAGCAGCAGCAGCAGCAAAAGAATGCAGAAGCAGAAAGTACAGTTGCATTCTCCGACGGTGCAGCTATTCCACGTGTTAACGCAATGGTGTGATTCCTTCCGAAACAGAGAATAAAAAATACCATTTTGTAAATCGAGACATCATTCGTTCTTCCTTCCAACATCAGCATCCTGAGTTTTGCGCAATTATCACAAGCAGTTCTTTTCAGAATTACTTGTTAAGAGTTTATGTTTTCCCGCAAGTGATAATTGCCAATTTATTCTGACGGGTTGCGCCTGCGCCCGGACACAAATATTTCATCAATAATCACTTCTTGAATTATCTATCCGACATTACCGAACATTTTGTTGACCATTTCTCACAGGCTTTGTCGTCCTTCGTGTACCAACAATTTCAATCACACAAAATTAGTTCTGAATACTCCCACTTTCTTCTTTTGCACCGATCTAGCGGTCTTGATGATGTCGGTTATCTTCTTCACAAACGGGAAAACCTTCCTCCCGTTTCTTTCCAATAAAATATGGGAACTGAGAGGTGACACCCATCCTAAACCCTGAAAAGAACAATTGTTTTGCTGACTACTACCGACCAATTACCATAAAGAGGTGAGATTCTTGGAAAAAGTGGAAAAGTAGAAGCAACAGAAGACTTGTGGAGTCTCGTGCTCTACTCAAAAAAATTGTCGATTCGTTTTCCGTCCCAATAAAAGGGCTGACAATAACCTCAGCGAACTTGGAGATCTTCTTGAGTTCCACCTGGAAAACGAGTCTTCCGAACATGTCGCTGGGATGATCGAAAGTAGACAGCTACCATTGAAGTACTATCGTAATGGTTTTGAATCCGGACGACTCTTCCAACATTACATCTTTTGCATGTTGAATCAATCCGACTGATAGCTACTATTGTATTAATTTAATGTGGTGTCAAGCTTAGCTTCTGACAAAAACATGTCGAAAATTGAACCAAATACTTGTGTTCCGCAAACCCATGCCCGGAATAAAAAAACACATATGCCGACCCCAAAATATGTCGGTATGCTCTAGAGTACACTGGAAGATCGGATTAGGGAACGCTACTCATTCACAAAAAATACGCAGCAGTATGATTTTCAACGAAGAAGAAAGAATTATCGTGGAGTGGAGGAAAAGTCGCTGAAAATCTCAGTGAGAGTTGAATATCCTCAAAACCCATCATCTAAGCAGAATGGATCAAAAGCTTTATGAAAAGACACCTGGAACTTTTCAAGAGCGTTGTTAATAACTTGGCTAGTTTTGTTTGAATACGATAGTCGCACATGGTTATTATCGAATGAATCATAGGATGAATTTCATAACCTTTGTTCATTATCAGTGTTTGAATATCTGTCAATATCGAATGAACCATAATGTGTCATGCTACAAACCATTCTCGAATATGTAACCTACCATGCATGGGTGATTCAGATACTTGACCGAATGACAGTATTCACTTTCGCTGCAACAAACGAACATGCGCAGCGAGGAATAAAGTCCATTGATTGCATACCCGAGCTGTACCAAACACCGCACACCACTCTCGATGCCTGCATATAAGTTTGAACCGCATATATCCACTCATTCTAGCTATAGTGGACTGCACAGACAAGCGCAGAGTGATAATTGATACATGGAAAATTACTGAGGGAGCCGAGGTACGCCAACGTCTTCTTGGTGTAATGGGAAGACGCGTTGTCCGACCAGATTTCAAAAAGTTGCCTTATACAAAATGTCCATCACGTCCAAAAAACACCCTATGCCAAATTTCAGCTCAATCGGACTTAAGGGAGAGTGGCGCAAAGCGGTCAAAGTGCAATTCTAAGACGATTGGCATCAAATTTTTTTTTTAAAACCTCGATTTTGGTGATTTATCGTTTTTCAAAAAAACTCTAATTTTAACGTTTGTGACACCAGTAAATGAAGTCCGAATGAGCTGATATTATGCATTGGTTATATCATCGTGCAAATCAACATTTCGTAGCAAGTTCCGAATTCAAAATCGAGATAACTATTTTTATTATCACCCTAAACCATACTTTTCGTTTCGCATGCCGAATAAAAACTGAGTCCCAGAGTATCGATTTTTGCCAAAAAAAAATTTTCGAGATGACACTAGATCGTTTCATGCAATTTTAAGACATTTGGCAACAAAAAAAAATTTTTTCGGAAACCCCGATTTGCTTTACTCCTCCCTCCTTGGGTGGTTTTTCGATTTTCAAAAAACTCAAACTTTGACCGCTTTGCGCCACTCTCCCTTAAGTCCGATTAAGCTGATATTTTGCATAGGGTGTTTTTTCGAGGTGGTGAACATTTTTTATGGGGTAACTTTTTGAAACTCGAGATGACCATTTTCATTGGCACCCTAATAATGCTCCTCTAAGAACGGAACCAGAATCTTCTCCTGGCACCTCTTCTGGTACACCTTCTGGTTGATGGCAAGTTCGCTCGGCTTGTTAAACCAGGGCTTTGAAATCCCTTTGTCGGAGATTGCAATATACAGCATAACTTTCTCAAACTTATGCTTGTATTTGTATTTCACCCCGGGGGGTGTGGACGTCTTGTCGCTGGTATGGTACCGGTCATTGCCGGAAATGTGGGACTTTGACAGCGGAAAATAACCCTCGTCATCCAGCACAAACGACGTCCCGCGATAATTTTTCTTCGTCCACCGTTACTGAGATTTCGGATGTAGGATGGGAGCTGAGATCGGCGGATGTAGGAATGGGAGCGACGAAATTTTCGTCCGGCGTCACGCAAACTCGTACCGTTATTGTTGTCGAACAGCTTTTTCAGAAATCCATCTTCTTTTTCATCATGATTTTCGCCGGACGGCCACTACCGGTCTTCCGTTCCGGGATGCCAGAGTCTGGTAAACAGTGCTCACCGGCACATTTCCGTCCCGAAAGTGGTCTACTGTAAACTTTTCTCCTTGACTTTCACGCGTTTCGAAGAACCGTACAACGCGCTCGCGGAGTGCTTGTTGTTTTGACGCCATCCTTGATCGAACTGACATCACCCGATCGAAAAGCAACGAGCAACCCGTTTCTAGGGAGCCCAGAGAACAATTGATTATGATTATGAGGCATTCATGTAAATCACTTAAGTTTGGATCACCTACGTGGACAGATTTTGACGCATTACGGTACTTAACGATATGTGTAAAAACTAAGGCTGTATCTAAGGCTTTAAGGCTTCATCTCAGAGGGAACAGAAAAAAAATTCGATCTCCACAGGAGAGGGACACCTTGAAACTCCCAAAGTGATATGGGAGAAGCTGGCGGGCTGGAGCATGGAAACTGATGTCCAGTAACAGACTACTGCCAATATAATGACGAATGATGTCAAAAACGAAGAGTCTCTGTAAAAAAGACACGTCGACTCGATAGCGTTTGTAGTCCAATGAGCGCACATCCCTGCTCGTATGGAGGCAAATTGGCATAGCTTGACCATGGAAGTCGGTGTAACGCAAATATTACGAATCTTTTTTGAATCCGTTCAATTCGTGAAACGTGGACATGGAGCTCAAATTTGTACTCCATATTCTAGAGCACTACGAACCAACGAACAATACAAAGTTTTAAGCGCATAAAAGTCGAACAGCGCAGTGTTGAGGCGTAAAAATCCAGACATGGTATTGGCCCTCGCGATCGACGTGGATATGCGTTCGTTGAATCGTAGTTTGCTGTCCAACAACAGTCCAAGATCGTTTATAGAATTGACTCTTGCAAGCGTCAAATGGACCACCGAGTATTCGAATCTGATTGGCGACTGACCACGAGTGAAGGTGATGACCTTGTATTTGGCTGTGTGAGTAAACACATGCCGTTGAGCTGACACCACGTTATTAACCGAGCAATATCAGTTTGAAGCACATGAATGAAACGAAGATCAAAGGTCCCAGATGTCTGCCTTGCGGAACACCTGATGGTATTTTGAAGATCTCAGATTTGGTATCACGAACCTCAACGAAGGCCTTTCTACATGACAAGTAAGAGTTCAGCCATCGAACAATCCACGGAGGCAGACCAATGCGATTTAGCTTTGAAATAGCAAGATTGCGAGGTACTTTATCGTAAGCCTTCGAGAAGTCTATGTACACGGCGTCTGCTCGCTAACGCTTCTCGATGCTGCGGATAACTGTTCTGGCACTTTTTAAATGAATTCATGTTGAGAATCCGAGATTATTGGCTCAAATAGCTTAATACAACTTGTCATGTGAAAGGCTTTCTAACACCTTCACCAAATAGCTCAAGATCGAAACGGGCCAATAATTTTCCACATTGAGCATATTACCAGCCTTGAAGATCGGTGTGATTAATGCAAGGTTCCAAAAATCCGGGAAAAAGGCCATCCATAAGAGAGTGGTTAAATATAAGCATGACGGGAGCGGCTAAAGGTGCGTCCACATTATGCCGAATGATGCCGATCGGCCTGTACCAGGTTCGTTATGTAATGTGGACGCCCCTTCGGGTGCACGAAGCCGAAGTTCC